>NW_018128126.1:275332-291835 GCF_001952655.1 Monopterus albus
CATCTCACCTACAACATGAACTGTCTGTACAGGCCAGAGGTGGGAACTAACAAAGTACAAATACTTTTTTACTGTACCTAAGTAGATTTTTCAGGTATCTGTACTAGAGTATATGAGTATTTATTTTACTGACAACTTTTTACTTTTACTCCCTACATTTTAACACAAATATGTGTACTTTCTACTACTTTCAATTTCAAATCAAACTTGTTAATTTTAATACATTTGGAGGGAGTTATCATTTATTTTTATTTTGCACTTGCTCAGCTGCACTGAGTGACGTTTCTTCATTACAAACTCTCTGCTTTGTTTACAGTCCACTAGCTCCTCGCTCTTTCACAGCGATCCCACACATGCACAGCTGAAAGTTGTTTTATTTCAGACACTGTAAAAAGTTATGGTCACTTGAAGTTTGTTTGAGCAACATATACACTGGTCTAGTGTTTTGTAATGAAGTAACATGTCGCCCAGTGCAGCAGTGTGTTTCACTGATGTGTTTTTAATTGGTTTTGAACAACAACAAAAGAGGTACTTTTTTATATTTACTCAAGTAAAGCGTTTGAATCGGTACTTTTACTTCTACCAGTTTTTTTCTTCTTACAGAGGTATCTGTAAGAAGACCAAAACCAAATAAAGATCTCACCCAATGCACCAACTATCAGCAAATATCAATAATTAATGCTGATATAAAAATGAGGAGATGTTTTTTTTTTTTGTCTTTGCTTCACTTCAAGCCATACTTTGTTAACTGGATTAAAACACTTTACAAATCTCATACTGCACCTGCAATAACCACTGGCATTATATCCAAACCACTTTACGATATTTAAAAACAGGCACTTGACAAGGTTTACACTTTCCATAGAACACCTGACAGCAGCAACAAGACAATTTAATAATATTTTTGGAATTCAATGTAAATCATGCCATCATAAAATAAATAAAATGAAACAAGTTTAAATGCTGATAACTTATTCTACAGAACAAATGCTGCATCATTTCTTTTATCTTATTTGGCAAATTATTTCAATAGAGGTCTGTATATACATAAAATATTTAAAATATCTATTGCATGTGTAAGTTGGTTATTTACTGCTGCTCTTTATGTATCACTGCATTAACTATATCTATATTTCCCACTGGAAATTAATGCTCTTAATTAGAATGAAAGAGATTACATATGTGTGAGCCACAACTTTAGATGTTAGCTCTTAACAAGAAAAGAAAACAGTGGTTAAATGTCTTCCGTGAAGCATAACTTCCTGGAAAGCCTCAAGCTGCAACTTACTTATTGATCAGATTGCATAATTGGATATCATATTCCCTGAAGGCACAACAGACACACTTGTCTTACACCAGTAGAAGTTGTACAAAGAGGGAGGGTGGGGTACAGCTGCTCCCACGGGTGAAAATAGATTAGAACAATTAACGATTCTCAAAGCCTTCATGAGTAAAGTTCATATTTCTATAAACTAGTAAAAAGTTAAAGGACATAACGTTAAGGTTAAACAAATTCTCTCAAACCCTCTTCAAGAAATCCTTGTCTTAAGCTAAAATGTGCTCTTAGCAGAAACACATGGGTTTCAACAGTCTGAGTTGTTCAGATTAAGTGGGTATCCTGCAGAGCTAGTGTTTTTCTTTTTCATTTTCTTTTTTCTTACTATCTTTTGCTTTTTAAGGAAACACTTACCTGGCTAAACCAGAGTGTTCAAGACTAGTATTAGCATCAGCTAAGGTCTGTAGATTTTGTCCTACCAGTCACATTCAGTTTGCTATAAGAAGGGATCTTTTTGTAGCCAGTATGAACAGAAACAATCAGTGAACAATAATTATATCAGCATACATATGTGCATGAATATTGCTTCAAGATAGACTTGGGAAAGTAACTACTTCTCTTTAATCATTGTGCTGCTTATCCACATTTCTTGTGCCAAATGTAGTCCAAGAGCTGTTATACAAGGTTCTAAAGTCTTACAGTAGGACTCGCAATGGAAAATAGTAGGTCTGACAAAATCTCAACACAAAGCATTAGGAATACCTATTCATGCATGTACTGTAAAGGGGTTGGTTTACAACACTACCACCACAAACATGTACAATGCAGCCCTGATATCTCTCCCAAAGGAATTAAATACCCAATCATACCTTGACTCATGTGACCCTAACAACACACATAATGGCCAGGTGGGGCAAGGATCCACATAATGGCTGGGCAACAGTTCACATGATGGCTGGGGGGGTTACCCAGCCGTCACTTCTATGACTATTAAGGTGTTAACAACTCCACAGAGGTTAAATACCTGGGACTACCCACCGATCAGTTAGAACTGAAGAAGCTTCTCTGATGTCAGGTGAAACGTATTCAAGAACCACAAGCAAGTCTGTCAACTTTAGCACTTGGATATGCAAAACCTTATGTTGTCGTATTGATGCTTTTATGATTTTTCTGACAATAAACAAAGTTCAGTGACTTTTGCCCAGTCACCCTCTATACTACATAAGATCTAAATGCCCATTGTTCAGGATTTTCACATACTTTCTCTTAAAAGACATTTATGCACAGTTTAAAAAATGTTTTTGTTCTACATAATCTCTATAACGGTGACCTGTATAACAATGATTAGTACAATACAGAATCTGTGGTGAGAAAAGGAGAGGAATGAGAGAGGCACAAGCAGTAACATTAAGGACAGGTTGTGTCAGAGTTCGGGGCTGATTGACACAAACACCAGTGGCAAACTGTATCCTTCTGCCTGCAATCAGCCTGCAGGGCATGTGTCGCCAGATGTCAGAAAAATTGCAGAAGTACTGGAGAGTTAGTAAGTATCAACTTGACAGCAGATTAAAGAACTAATAAATGGACTGTATTTATATAGCGCTTTTATGCACTGGCCAAAGAGCTTTACAGGGAGATTATACACCATTCACAACAAGGCTGCCACACAACAGCGCTAGTCAAACCACCGGGAGCAATTTGGGGTTCAGTGTCTTGCTCAGGGACACTTAGGCATGTGGGGAGACCGGGAGTTGAACCAGCAATTTGCTGGTCAGAAGACGACGTGCCCTACCTCGTGAGCCACAGCCACCCCAATAATGTCATTTAATTCAAGTGCTGAGTGACAGGAAACCCCAATCAAGAAAAGTAATACTGCAGGTAAAGCACTTTTGGACAAAAATTGTTGCTATTATGTTCATAAAATATCTCCTGAAAACTAAAATATATTATTTCAGTTCAAGTCAATTCAATTTTATTTGTATAGCTCCAAATCATCCAAAAGTCATCTCAGGGCGCTTTACAAAGTGAGGTCTAGACCTTACTCGTATTAATAATATTGATTTTGTCCTTGTTGAAAAGATGATGCATTACCTTCTGGAGAACATCAATAAACCTAATACAACTGTGGTAACTGGGCGTGTTCAGCTGTGGACTGTTGCATTTCAAAAAGGCAGATTTGCAAAGACCAGGATCTCAAACCAAATTTCTGGTTGAACAACATTTTCTTGTACAGTATGTCAGCCTGCTGCCCTTCACATTAGGCTCAGCAAATCTGCAAAAACTGGACTGGATTCCCATTACTGTGGGCAATCTGTTAACAGTTTTATAGGTACCCTACTATTTCTTTAGCAGAAAGGACTTCTAGTTTGTTGAGTATCTAGAGCAATATTTGAAAAATAGAACAAAACTACAGCTGTGTCTGTAGGTGTGTCCCAGTCTAGGGGACACATCCTTCAAGGGCTGCATTTAAAGACCAGCTGTGTCACAGCAGCGCAACAAGACCATCCCATTTCGAAGGCTCCTTGAAATGCAGCTGAGAAATGCGTCCTTCATTACCCAGACAATGAAGGCTCCAACTGGTGGATCCTTCCAGCCCACCCTATCCCTATCCCACGATTCTGAATGTGCAGTCAGAATGTAGAGCAGCTTTCAAATTTGCAATTCTTCATAAGACAGTGGTAGGAGCAAGAAGAGATGGTAACATAAAAGAAAAATCCTCTATAGACCTGACCTTCTTATATCAGTCCAGCCCATGGTTAGGCCTTTGTGGTCCACAACAACTACAAAGGCCACACTTTCATAGACTACATCTTTTGAGGGACATCAGTCCCCTGACTGACTGCAGACTTGTAAAACTTCATCAGTCACAGCCAAAGTACTGTTCCAGTTCAAAGTGTGCATCCAGCTGAGTGCATGTCAAAAAAACCGGAAGCATTCTTGGTCCACCCATTTTATCAGAGATACTCTGGGAGCTGACTTGTGTGGACTTGGGGTTGCCATATATCCAAAAATGCACTGTGTGTCAGCTGTTGGAGTTTGAGAAAGGCTCAAAGCTGTTATAGTTTTGTGTCCTAGGACTGGTGTTATGCCACTTTTTGAAGTTTTGTTATTTTTTTCAGACAGTGAGGACTTAGATTGAAAATATGTGGTCAGTTTATCAAGTAATGGTGAGTAAAACTTTGCTTTGATGTTTTCAGAGATGCCAGTACCTGCTAGCAGACCAGTTAGCTATAATTAGCAGGCAGCTACTGTACATCTCGTTCACAACATAGTAGTCTGTCAGCAAGGACGCCGGTGTTCCACTTGAACAATGAGAAGACTGCGGCCTCACATTCTCAGGGGTTTGTACTTAAAGTTGGTAGGTCCCAAAGCTGTGTTTGTGATTGAGACTCAACTAACAAGGTGCCAGTGTTGAATGTGAATATTAGTTTCTGTGCATGACAAAACCAAATGTGCCTGTTTTGTGTAACAGGCTACCACTAGACATAAATGCAAAACTGGGCAAAATTATCCTTTAATATATAGCGAATAGGACAGGTGTCGTTAGACCACATTTACTGGACCACATGTGCCAGTGTTCATCTGTTGTGTCCAAGTAAACTGACACATTTGAATTTTTACAAGATCTGATATTTGGTAGTGGATTAATTTAGATTGATAGTAATAGAAAATAACTGGTTTGTTGTTCTAATCCTGAATGTCAAAGCAAGATACGAGCTGAGTTACAATAAATGATTAGATTGTGTGTTTTTTTTTGATTAATGATTTATTGATATATTAACTTGTTGTGTTTACATTTGACATTACCTTCATGGCACAAAATCATGCTGAGAACATTCTTAGTATATGTTGAAATTAATATCTGTACATTTTTACCTTTACCAGTCGTTGTTTCAGTAGCAGCAGTATGGCGGTGCAATAGTGGGCTAACCATGGGAAGTTCACATTGCACAATTCATTCATGCAACAGACATTCAAGAAATATAATTGTGTGATTTGACTAATGGGGGCCTGTGCCTCAGTAGAGCTTTATGTCTAGCAATGCACCTGGCTAATAGGGGGCCTGTGCCCCAGTAGAGCTTTATCTCTAGCAATGCACCTGGCTAATAGCATTGCACTCATCATCATAAGTGCAATGTATTACTTGTTGTAAGGGAGTGTTTTTTGAAAAAAGTGTTCCACATTTTGGGAAATACACATATTACTTTCTTGCCAGTAGCTACTGTAGATGAGAGTATTAATAGTGCTCTCATAAATAATTCCAAACAAGAACCTACATCCAGTTTGTTAAGTTTAGACTAACATCAGGGAGATACAGCTAGCTTGGCTCCAGTGACAGATTAAAACATCTGCCTGTCAGCACCTCTGTACACCGCTAATTATGACGTTATTCATTATTCATTGTTTAATGCACACCAAGTGTGAAAACAACAAATTGCAGTGTTACAGAATGTTACATAATGCAGGTATTGTACTTCTTGGCTGGCACATTGCAGGTTTCTTGTGGTTACCTGGCAACTCCCAGTACCATATAAAATCACCACTGTTTGTTTTTCCAGCATACACATGAGAGAGGTATCACATTTATCGTCTAAAGTTTCACAAGAAAGTGAAAAGACATATTTCCCAAATGTCAAACTATTCATTTAGGAAGGTGGAATGCATGTGGACACAGTGATTACAAAGACTGGAATAATTCAGAAACCTAGGTATTTAACCCTTGAAAGGCAATTTGAGGATCATCAAAGGTCAAAAGTACAAGTACACAAGGCAAATGATTTTTGCTTGTAAAAAATTAATTCAACTAAGGTTAAAATACCTTTTGAATGATATCCAAAGTAAGCATCAAAACCTATTTTCATGTTCTACCCAAAGTGAAAGATTGATATTATCAATTTCATTTTGCAGTCTATTGGAAGGTAACATATCTACACTTAGTATCAAATGACACTTCATCTTCTTCTGTCTTATCACAGGGTGTGTATGAAGGGAGTTTGTGCATGTGTGTGTTTGTGTGCATGTGCAAGTGTTCTGCCCGTGCCCTCCTGGTCTGGTCTGGACTGGTGGATGTAATAAATAGCAAGTGGGAGGGCTCTTTGACAAGGCAGCAAGTTTTGCATAGGGCTGTGTGCCCAACCCTGGAGCCATGCAGGGAATGGCTTGTAACTGTCATGGAAAAACACCTGTATTATATAAGGACAAAATCCCCCCTTCGTTCTGAGAAAGGTCTGCCAAAATTGACCAGTCAGCAAGGATTAATACCCCTAAGACTGAAAATGGACCAGTTAGCAGGGATTAACACTCCTTAACCCTAAAACTGACTGATAACTTACTAAGCAATCATTTAAACCAAAATACAGTAATAGATAGTGTAAACTGACAAAGCAGGGATCTCCTAAATCTGCTGAAGATGAGATCCACAATTCCACTTCATTTCTTGTTCTTTATTTTTGTGTGAATTTTGTGTGTATGCATGTGCTGCCTCTGTTTGCTGCAGGACTGTCGGGTATTTAGCTTTGAACAGTAGGCTAACATTTGCTAGACTACAGCTGAGGAAACCTAGCAAGCAAATAAAAATTTGAAATAATCACAGTGTTGATCTTTATAATTGAATCTAACCAAGTTTAATGTCAGAATGAAGACTCAAGTAATGACACCAAAAAAAAAAAACTAAGGTGAATTTGTCGTGTTGCACTGCTTCATCTAAAGGTGCGTCCAGTGTGCCTAGCAGAACCAAGTCTAACGTTCAAACTACCTCTGTCTGCTGGTGAGCAGCTTGTGTACAGTGGAAATACGCTGTAAATAAAATAATAAAACAAGGAGTTAAAAGAGCTTTTAAAAAGCCAGTAGAGCTGGAATGGAACTGACAGAGTGTGGGTTTTAAAGTGTTTTTGTTTATTATTTTATTTTAATATTGTGCTGGAAGTTCAATGCTAGCATAAGTTGTTCATACACAGATTTGTTATTATATGTACTAAGTATTGTAAACTATATGTTTGAGATATTTTGAGATAGCCTATATTTTTTATTGAAGGGGATTATTTTACATTGCATATAAAAGTTGATGATGATTATGAAGCACAATATTATTATTGAAAAGCATTTACAATGTGTGATGTATTATTGTGTCACTTCGATGAATTAATTGTATCTTTTGAACAACAGCTTAATGCTCTTTTATTTCAAAAACATCCTTAAATCTCACAATGCTTGCAAGCTTGATTAGTCCAACAGTGAATGATCGTGAGTAAATTATGTGCAGGATATTTGTTCAGCGATTATGATGCTGTGATAAAGGTGCTGGGAAGAATGGACTGATTTTCTTTGGAAAGGGTGGAGGACCAATGTGTTTGTTTTGGTTTTGATTGTTTGTTAGATTTTTACTTAAATGTATGCCTTGTTTTAAATGTAATAATAAAAATGATCACATCTTTAAATTATCCTAAGTGACTGATAAATAAATGTGTTACTGCCGTGCGTCATAATGTCCTCACCACAGTAGGGGGTGCAGTCTTGGTGCTGTGCAGCTCCAGACTCCTCTTCCTCCTCAGCAGCTCTTTGACCGGGTCTCTGACTCGAACACCTTGGTAAGGTCTGGACCTGGACAGTGCCGACGATGGTGCTTGACAGGTTGGATACAGAGAGACAAAGAGATGAATATATACAGTGCCTTGCGAAAGTATTCGGCCCCCTTGAACTTTGCGACCTTTTGCCACATGTCAGGCTTCAAACATAAAGATATAAAACTGTAATTTTTTGTGAAGAATCAACAACAAGTGGGACACAATCTGTCTGTCACACACACACACTCCTGCAAACAGAAGTATATAAAATGTATTCACACACTGTTGGAGTGAGATGAAATACACAAGGATTAAAGGCACCCAACACCACAAAGTCACATCACAAAATGCCAAAACAGTCAAAAGTGCATTCATCAGTCTACATGAATTAAATCGATCGTTTCATGTATTTGTTTTATACAGTGTGGCTCCGATGGCATTAGTACCCCTGCAGAGGCAGATCATGAGGAATTGTTTAGTGTTAGGCTGTACCGGAGATCTTTGAGTTCTGAAAATCATTTTCGAGCTGAGGTTAACAATTGTTTAGGTCCTTTTGATGAAGGAAAGCAAAGCAACAAATTACTGAAAAAGTCTAGTTTGTGTTGGCCGCTACAAAGTATTAACTTAAGGGGGCTGAATAATTTTGCACGCCCAATTTTTCAGTTTTTTATTTGTTAAAAACGTTTGAAATATCCAATAAATTTCGTTCCACTTCATGATTGTGTCCCACTTGTTGTTGATTCTTCACAAAAAATTACAGTTTTATATCTTTATGTTTGAAGCCTGAAATGTGGCAAAAGGTCGCAAAGTTCAAGGGGGCCGAATACTTTCGCAAGGCACTGTATGACCTCATTTCCCTCTTAAGGCTTTGTCTTGTTCACATGATGGGTTCACAGAGTTCATGAAACGAGGCAGCACAGGTGCACTAAGGTGCATGTGTTCTCACTGTGAACACTGCCAAAAAAATCTTAAATGAGCTTTTTTTTCTTATACTGGGCTACATTATATTCACGTGTTTCTATATTTATGTCTTCCCCAGCTACATACATGAGAGAGTCCGAATATTAGGAACACCTCTGACCTACATTGTTGTAGTCCAGTACAACACCACCTTTAACTCCGACCTTAATAATAAATATATAATTGAGTTAATACATTTATGACAATTTCACCAAAAACTGAAACATTTTGAGCTTCATAAACACAGATATTAAGGTGGAAGTGTTACATTAAAGTACATACAGTTGCACAGGTGTACCTAATAAAGTGGCCAGTGAGTGTAGTGATTACTTGGTTGCATTTTGATGTCTACAGTGGCACCAGCTGTGGTTGCTGTTGAGTTGTGAACCATTGTACTCATTAAACATTTAATGGCCTTTCCACATAACAGCAACATAAAGATCTGTACTTGCACACTCATTTTCATTTAAATATTTTACTGATAAACAAGACTGAGTGCCTGATGGAGCCACACCAGCAGAGACTTGATGCTAAATCACCTCCCAGTATGTCTGAATGTGCAACAAATTTAGAACCAGTGGTTTCCTGTCACTGAATGTGAAAATGCAGGCAGTGCCACTAGTGAATACAGCCTGAGGCTACAAAGAGAGTAATGGCACTCTGTCTCCACAGCACTGTGTGAGCCTCCCAGGGGCAAAGGGTGATCTACACACCTAAACTGCTCTAGTAGGACACCAGACAAACAAAAAGTCTACAGGTTGCTATTTTACCTGTTTCATTTTTTAGCTAACGTAAAATAAAATGGAAAAAATATTTGAGAATCCATTTCCACAATTCCACATGTCTCTGCTTTAATGAATCAAATATAAGAATTTAGCAAAGAAAAAAGTCATCAAAGTGTAGTCGTCAATCAATTTAATATTTATAGGCACAGACAGGAAAGTCTTAGCATTGTTACATACTTGAACATGACCATGGGATTTTGTAGTTTTATGTGGGTTGCTAGAATTGTATTGTAAACAGAACCATGGACTTTGGCAGGGAGAAGTGAGGATGCCACTTCTAATGGCAAATATTACAAAGAAAAATAAAAGCTTGCAGCTTAGCGATGAATTTGATGATTTAATTTGATTCCCTTTATTATTCAGTGCAGCTTGGAGTGGATGGCACTGCCATTCGATGACTGATTTCAGACTAGTGCAGTGATAAAGCAGATCCACACTGACCTCAGCAAATTAAAGTGACATAATAATGAAAGCTGAAAAGTTCAGTTTTTGGCATGCTCAGCTAACAAGCCATTTGCAGGTCAATGAGCCCCTCTGGGGGCTCTAGTTTTTCTGAGGCCGTGCTGCAAAGTTGTAAAAGTTTTGAATGAAAAATTAACTCATCATGTCAGTCCAAGTCCCAAAGTCAAAATACCCAGAGGAGTGTTCCATGCTGCCTTATTTACATAAATGAGTCCCATCTGTGCGTCACATGATCACAGATGGGAAATCTATACCAGCAGACCCAAACATGAACAAAACTCAGTGCACTATTCTGGAGATTCCTCTTTTGGTGGGTTTGGCAACAACCAGTGGCAAATGTATCAAGTGTGATATGTTATTTATCACCAGAGCTCCATTTGACATGAAGTCTGAGTTGCCAAGTTTCTTTAATAGGGGCGGAATGTGCGGGTGGTGGTAGAAATAAGCCAGTGGTAAGCCTCATCTGTTGTACAGTTAAGTCCGTACAAATGAAATGGCATGTTCGCACAGGCAGCATGGTAGTTTTATGACAAGAAAGAGTGCATGCTTCAGATGCTGCAGTGAGCGTAGGCCTCGGGTCAGAACTTGTTCAAATTTTCACTCTTTTACTGCCCCTCTATTTGTAGCTTTATGTGTGGAGTGTGACATATGTTTTACATGCTCTTGTTTATTTTCACTCTGGGTCGATGCCGCTATCATAACACCAAGCTGAACCTGTAGGAAAATACAGCCCGATTTACCAGTAGTGTTGTGTTGTACAACTTCCCATTTACACTGCCTCCTGACTCTGTTTACTGGCATGAGCTTGGTTTTTATAGCTGACAAGTGGAGCTGCAGGTTTACAAACAGCTGTTTGGTAGTACAAGAAAATGATCCACCTGCTGGAGAAAACTCAAATTAAACACAAATTGCACAGCCAGCCATTCTAGTTTTCCTGAACCTCCACCTCTTTGCAGAAAATATTTGTTGTGATGTATGAACATGATACTCAACTGCATAGCAGATAGCATGCCAAGTTTAGCAGAACACCAAACAGTGTGATAAGGCAGTATCAACCTTTGAAAGAAATACACTGAGATATTTTTACCCTAAGATAATGGTTTTAGTTATTTACCGTTAATATTTCCCTGAAGAAATTGCATGAACTGAAAAAAATATCTTAGCTATGCAATAAGTAACCGGGCTCTACTCTAGCAGCTCTGGCATTGCACAAAACAGTTTTATCATATCACTTTTTGGTTGTATTTGCTTGTTGTTTGTGTTGAATTTAACACATTTTAAGTGGTTGACTTTGAGGACATAATCATTTAATCAGCTTGGAGAGTTGAACTCACAACCGCCACACAGGCAATTAAGAACATGACCGCTACTCATTTCAGTTCTCCTGCTCAGGATTGCCTTTAAGTCACCAGCCTCCGTCTCTGACCTTTAGTCTGTCACTGTTGTTTTCATCACTCAGATGTGGTCCACACTGCTGCTGTTCCTGACATCTGTTCTTAACCTCCGCCGTTAGGGTGACTCCGGCTTCCTATTTGCAGCTGACTGATTCGCCACTGTAAAGCAGACGAGCTACATGGACTCTCTAAACAAAGAGCACAGTGTGACAATGTGCCATGAGCAGTCGAGCCCATGTTGCTTAACAGAAACAGGGACTGGAATCACAACTGACCAATCACTAAGCTCCATCCTTCTTAGTTACTATTGCACATACGCAGTTTATAGTGTTAACCAATAGGCAAAGGGTGACTACTGTGATTTCTGCCTGAAATGACAACTTTGTTTGTTATTACTGTAGATATAATAAGGGAAAATGTAAAGTTTCTTATATTTACAAATTTAAATAAAGATGCACCGATATCAAACTTTTATTTTATGCACCCAATTTAACCACTTGAACAAACAAGACAGAGTTTTGTATTACTCTTTGTATTTAAAACATTACGTTTTGCTTTTACCATTACAAGCTTTTTGAGTGATGACTAACCAGTGTATCTGGCAAATGTGTCTGTATCAGGTTTGGTGGGCTTTGTTTGGGTGTAAACTTTGTCAGGTTCAATAAAGCGCTATGTTAGCCTAAGCTCAGATCCAATTTCAGTAGAGTGGGGAAATATAACAGTGTCTATTGTTAAGGAAGCTTTTTTAACATTATCTGACACCCTGCTACTGAAATGTTAATGTTTCCAGGTTACATTTGAGCAGATAAACACAGTTACTCCTTATATAGTATGTCCTCAAATTTGTCTGTTAAATAAACTATTTGTACTGTAAGTCTGCAAGATGTTATTCAAACTTTCAATTTACTTGGAATTGAACAGGGTGAAGCAGAGTTCTCACATCATGTTTCAGACCAAATCCAAGTGCTGTGCAGTATGTGGCATCTTGGAAATGCTCATTGTGGAGGTACAAGAGCAGCTCTAGTGTCGCAGGAGGTCAAGAAGTAAGGTTTCTCTCAGACGAGTGTAACAAATGATTTTTAAAGATTCCTGACAAAGGGCTAAAGGAGGGTGCTGCAAACATAGTTATGGTGCCTATTGCAACAAGTGATTTATAACAGCAATAACATAGTGCACTTAGTGACCTTCAGTTACTTTATATATCAGCACCGAAACTTAAGAGTTCAGTGGCAACGTTGATGTGCAACTTTGTATTTTGTTTATCCATGGTTGTTGCACATTTGGAAAGATCTCTGGGCAGAGTAAATGGATCAAGTCTAAACAAAATTTTTTTTATTACATGTGTAAAATAACTGTACAATTTCATGGTAAGAGGGTGTCTTGCCATGTTGCTCCCACACTGACTACTACTACTGAAAATATTTCAACAGAAAAATATCATAATTCATCTTTTTGTATCTAGCTGATTAAATAAGTAAGTAACTCAGTAAGCTGAGTGTTGAAAGAAAACACAAGGAAATAAATGTGTAAATGCAAAGTTAAAATAAAATCTTAGAGTCAAAATGCACTTGAAGAGGACACACTGTTGTCTTTCATCTCTCGGTCTTAAACAACCACAAATGAACACACACAAACAGACAAACACACCATGGCACATGCATGTAGACAACAGAAAAGAGGAAGCTTCACAGCTGTGCAAAATTTCACTGCGACGGAGGCTTAGCCACCATTTTGCATATCAAGATTACAACCTAATGGCAAAATGTAGCCAATCTCTAAATGATCACCTTCCTCTTTCCCAAAGAGTCTGATCCTGACACCGCTAACATCATATAGCATTGTTTCCTCCTGTTGGCGGGATTCCAAAAAAGTCCCTCAAACTCTCAAGTTAAAAATTTCAGTTACTTTTTCTTTTATTATTATTTATGGTATGTTTTGACAGGAGTGTCACTGAGTATATTGTAGGTTTGGGCTTTATTTATATTTCTGATGAGCAAACCATTGAATTAATTATGAGAATTAATTTCATTAAATTATTTAAGTACAACTGGCCAAAAATACAACAGCAGAAATTCAAACAAGTTGAGCTATTCAACCAGGTAATTATTTTAAAATTATTCTGTACGGACATGATTAAAAAATAAAATTGTATAAATTGCTGGGTTTTTGTCCTGAACTGCACCGCCCATGATAGCGTGCCCACTCACTCACAGTGAATATTTACAAACTGTACAACAGGTTAGATTAATAAATGCATAAGTGTATATAGATAAATGTGAATAAAGGCATTCCTTAGGATTTTACAGGTTTTATATATGCTATAAATAAAACAGCAATGATGTGTTGTACTTACATTTCTCCCAGTGCATACTGCTTATCTTGCAAATATTGTAGAGTTAAACTGAAGAAAATCAAAGTGGCAGGTTGACTGTTGTGCTTTATAACAGCCTGAAACTGGCTAACAATTCTCCTGGGATGTCACAGCTTTTCAAACCACAAATTTCCCTCATGCATCTAGCTAGTTTCACAGTTGATGATGATGTTGGATCATAAATACCATAGATAAACATTTTAAAGAGAGACAAAAATAATCGAGCAATGCCAAACTAAAACAGAGCTGAAGACAACTGGACAGTAGATTCCCCTGGATCACACATGTTGATGTTGTATGTCAAAATGTACAATAACTGTCAAGTCAAGTCATGAAGTTATGCTGAAGAACATATATAGCAAAAGTACCAAACATTGGCATGCTAAACATATTTTCATGTGGTATATGAAGGTAAAATCAAACCTATTAAAAATTGGCCAATTTAAAATAGATGTTTTAAAATGGCATGAATACATTCAAATGCATAAAAGACAAATAAATGGCAATGAATTAAAATACCCCTCATGCAAATAGTGTTGGTTTGAGTGTGACAAACTTCCTTCCTAAACCAAGGTATACTGTAGTTTGAGAAAACTTGAATCAAAAGTCACCAGAGTCTGTCGGTTACGTTCATAAACAACATTAGGAAAGTTGGTGCATTTAGATATGCATTAAACAGGTGGTATTATGGCCCATTTTTACCGAGTGTATTTTAATCTGTGACATTTCACTCCTCAAAGTTGTTTAGATTTCTCTAAGGCCTGTGACACACTAAGCCGACAGTCAGCCAACAGGCAGCTGACAGCCGCTGTCGGGCAATCAACTGTCACATTCAGTTGCACTTTGGTTAAAGGTGCCAGAGTCTGACAAAGAAGAAGAAAGTGTGGAACAAAAAATAGATTACTTGTTCTGTTACACTGATTTTGATCCTTTTTATGCCCATTATGAGTATGACAGTGTCATAGGTGTTCAATGCTAAATCAGTGAAGTACTAGTACCACAAATATGCTCTTGTTTCAAATTTTAAAAAATGTTTAAACATTTTGGGAAATAAGCTTATTTTCTTATTGTCAAAGAGTGAGATTAGAAGCTCAATACCAGTCTCTTTGTCAGTGTTTCAAGCTGGAGTCAAGACATGGTTAGCCTAGCTTAGCATAAAGACAGGAAACATGGGTACACAGTTCAAAAATACGCCTACCAATGCCAGGAAAGTTTTCTATTTACTAACTCATATCTTCTTTGTATAAGCCGTAAAGATTCAGAAATGCTAAAATGACTTGGGCTTTGGTGAAAGAGGCATGTAGAGCAGTGGTGGGATGTAATTAAGTACATTAACTCAAGTACTGTACTTGAGTACAATTTTAAGGTATGTGTACTTTACTTGAGTATTTTCATTTTCTGCTACTTCATACTTTGACTTCTCTATGTTTCAAAATCAAATATTGTGCTTTTTACTCCACAACATTTATCTGATAACTTAGTAGTTACTTTGTATAATCAGATTAATAATACAACATACACTATAATCATAAAACGTTGTCGATCTCTGGTGGTAAATTCTACTACCAGATCTACCGTCCTGCTGGTTAGCTTGTACCCAGCAGGACAGTACTGTATATATATAAGTATATAAGGTAGTTAATAAAAACTAGCTCCTCCTTTACCAGCTGCAGCATGAAATGTGATGTTCACAGTAATACATCAATAATTATAATTCACTAATTTGATAAACATTCATGTGGAATGTGCTGCTCTGCATAATGAGTATGTTTACTTTTGGTATTTTAAGTATATTTTTATGTTAATACTTTTGTACTTTCACTTAAGGTTTTAATGCTGGGCTTTTACTTGTAACAAAGTATTTTTACACTGTGGTGCTTTTACCTAACTAAGGAATCTGAGTGCTTCTTTCACCACTGATGTACAATACTAAAACCTGTGATTATAGACCTGCATACTTAGTGCATACTAACTCTGCTGTCCATCAAGAAATAATAGGTGACTCCTTTTAACCACAAATTTTTGTTTTGACATTTCTTTCTGTGTACAGGTTAAACACATGAATACAATGTGTTAATTAGGGACCTTCAGGGGCGTTGTCAGTTCTGATGTTTTGTGAGGTAAGATCAGATGTCACATTAAACCTGTTGCTTTCTGGTGCAGCAGTAGTTTAGTATACTGTAAGTGAATGTACCAGGTATTCTCTTGACATAAAACACAGTTCATGAAAAAGCATCACAAGTTGGTCCTAAAATAAACACTTTGACTCATAATACAGAACATAAAGACAATAACTAAATCAGATCCAGAACCATCTGAAACACTTTAGAGAGGCTGCTAATGTGTTTCTGCAGGTTCACATAAACACTCGGGTCAGATCAGATGAGCTGACACTCCCGAAATGAAAATAGATTAACTTGCAAATATAAGTTGGGGCTTGTTCAGGAAGTTCTTCCTACCATTTAAAAATAAACCCTGAATTACTAAGTTTTCCAATGTGACAGAAACCAGTGTGAGAGTGATATGAGACCTACAGTCAGATGTGTCTGGCTATGGCATTTTAAATAAGAATGTTTGTGCTGAGCTGTTTAGGCATGCGAAGAGAGTTAATTCAGCTTGTCACATGTGTTGTATAAACAGAAGATCTTGATAAGAGACAACAGACCTTAATTTATCAAAATCTTTCAGCAGG
>NW_018128126.1:291853-297412 GCF_001952655.1 Monopterus albus
GTGCAGATTAAAACTGCACTGATAAAAAAAAAATCACCCCAGAGTGCCAGCAGCACAATTCAACAGCAGGATGCAGTGCTGAAAACAACATGCTTGACTTTTGGTCTTTTGGTTTTATAACATATTTGTGAGGAAGAGCAATATGAAAGTCATTACTCCATCAGCTTTTTACTCAGTCCCAGATTTGTAACAGTCCTGGGTGGGGCTGCACCCCTCCAGCCACACAAAACAACCAGACAGAATTTTCCCATCAAATATATCTTTATTTTAATCATATTTTTTTCTGAGTACGGGCTATGTAAAATATATTAAAAGAAAGAAAGAAAGAAGAAATCACATTTAACAATGCAATAAATAAAGGTAAAATACAATAAAGATGTCATGTCTACACAGGACACCACATGTGCTTTCCCCATGTTTACTCAGCAACACACTTTACTCCACCCAAAACCACAGTAGTCTGTTATCTTACTCTCATTCCTTCAAACTTCTGACTGTTTCCAAGGAACACGAAAAACCGAGAAAACTGAATCTTGCTCTGAGCAGCCAATCAGAGGGCTGTAGACAACTGTTTTCTTCTAGAGCACCCACACCCCTGACATTTTTTTACTACACCCTAGGGTCAAAAATGTCAAACACCAGGACAGTAGATCCTGTGCATGCAGTCTAACATCATGACAGCATGATGCAGAAGATGATTATTGCTTTCCTTGAAAACTGAGTCAAATAAGAACTCTGGCACATTTTCCTCGTAATGTGACCTGGTGGTATCGTCCTTGCACCGACTGGTACAAGCTGACATGCTTCTTGCCAGTGCTTCATTTGTTTGTGGTAATTGGGTTAATATCTCCAAATGGTTGTTGTTACATACTGTATGTAAATCTAAATAGAGCACAAGTTAAAAGGCAGAGATGTGAGTGATTACATCAAGACAAACATATGGTTACAGCATATTATTTTGATGGGTTTCAATAAAATAAAAATCACAATACTGTCCGCTATTTTACTATGTCACCATCAAATATGACCCTGATTGATGCTGAAATCGCAACAAAGGAAATCATTATTTGCTTTGTTAATATTTTGACTGTACAACTATTGATATTAACTGGCTTGCAGGGGTAACCAGATGTTTTAAGTCATATGGTCACAAGGAAAAGTAAGTGAACTATTTGCAGTTTTTTTGTATAAATTGGTCGTGAAGTGGGATCTGATCTTCACCAAAGTCACAAATATCAACAACACAATATTTCTAAACTGATAAAACACAAACAGTCATGATCTTTCAGGTCTTTATTGAACACACCCACATACAAAGTGATGGTGGAAAAAGTAATAACAACTGTGTTTTAATAATTGGTTGAACCACCTTTGGCAGCAATAACTTCAAGTGATCGCTTAGACCTGCACAATGTTCAGGAGGACTTTTGGACGCTTCTTCAGCTCAGCCATGTTGTAAGGACGTCTGGTGTGAACGGCTTGAGGTCATTCCGCAGCATCTCTACTGGGTTGAGGTCTGGGCTCTGACTGAGACACTCCAAAAGGCAGATTCTGTGTCTCTGAAGCCATTTTTAGTAGATTTACTTCAGTGTTTAGGGACACTGCCCTGCTGCATCACCCAGCTTGTTCTGAGCTTCAGCTTGCCAACAGCCACCCTGACATTATCCCCAGCCTCACATCATGATGCTCCCTCCACTGTACTTCTCTGCTGGGATGTTGTTTTCACATTGGTACGTGGTTCTCTTTTCACACCATACATACTGCTTTGTTCTTCACAAAACAATTCTTTTTTTTTTACGTCTAACTATGACTGATGAATACCTAAAGTCTTTGAGATGACTCAGTAACTTTATATGTTTAATGGGTGTGATCAATAAAGACACAAAAAATCATGACTGTTTGTATTTTATCAGCTTAAAATATTGTGTTTGTTGATATTTGTGACTTTGGTGAAGATCAGATCACATTTCATGACCAATTTATGCCAAAAACCAGAAAACTGCAAACAGTGCCATTACTTTTTCTTGCAACTATAAATAAGAATTGTGCAATTCATATTGATAAAATAGAAAACTAAAATGAAAATCCTTTCATATACCATAAAATCAGCATGTCAGTACCAGTCATTCTGCACAGTGTTTGTTTAAAACAGACTGTTTGTCTAATTTCCGCAATGTCCATACTTCTCATACAGTATTGAAAGCTTCAGGCAGGTGCAAAATAAAGTAACCAAAAAAAAAAAAGCCTACAGTGTATGTTTTGATCAAGTACTGTTCTGAGACAGCAGGCAGTTGTGCTGTGTTTACAGTCATGTTCACTTCCTCTTTTTGAGACTTGAAAGAGGTCTGGAAGACTTTACTGCAAAAGAAATAAATAGTACACTGTGTATTGAGCTTCAAATTCATGATTTAAGACCCAGAGGTGTCACATAAATCAGCGATTTTAAAATGATCAGAACAGATCATTTTTACTTACAATGCCATTCTTTCAGGCCATCAGAAGTTGTGGAAAAGACAGTCCTCAGGGATGTTATAATCATGCAAGTGCATGATGTTGCAGACAATTTATGTTTTTTTCAGTTCAGACAATAAAATGATGCTACCTTAGGTTAGGCCCCTCTAGCTGGGGTCACTTGTTCATTCTGAAGTTGATTTCAACTCAATAAACAGATGGCCACTATGCAGGTGGATGGCAAACAGAAGGTCATCAGGGTTTACTGCCTGCTTCCCCTTCACTCAGAAATTTATTTTTAGTGTTGCTTCAGAATGATGTCTGTGCAGAGTTTGACAATGGAACGTTTCTCCGTGTTCGCGATGTGATCATACTCGACAAACATGATTTTGTGAGTTTGTCACCCAATATGCAACTTAGCTTATATGGGCAAATGTGAAGCTTCGTGTGCACATACACCAAAACTGGATCCGACAGCTAAAGTTTGAATGTTTACATATTTATAGACAATAGCGTTTTGAATGAGTGAGAAAGGGTAGATATTTGTTTTTAATAGTTTTTAACAGCTTATTATTAAGTTCAGTGTACCTTTCTACTACATCAAAACAAAACTAATTATTACCACAATCACCCCAACAGCTGCAAAAATCTGAAGAGTAAATTCAGTCATGGGCTAAAGATGAGCTTGAAACTGGCCTAAGTTGGTCTTGATAGCAGTGAAGGATGGAAACACCTGTATGTACTTTAAGGTTCACTAATCAGCAATGCACAGAAACCACAAGCAGAAACTCTTCTGTTAGTCTTGACGTGTCTGTATGTTTCAGTATCAAGTGAATGATAGGTTTAGTAGGTCTGAAGTATTTAGGTGTATTTTATTTTGTAGGAATTAAAAAAAAAAAAGAATGGTGCCTAACTCTGTTTATGACAAAGCTGAGTCTGGTTGTCTACTGTTCAAAACATGCCCATTTTCCTAACTTTAAATTACCATTCACAGTCAGTGATGATAAGAAAGCAAACAATGTATTTCATCAATTTTAAGATGTAAAGCACAACTTAGTTTGAGCCCTTACGATTACTGGAAGGTAAAGGAAGGTTTGGTTCCTTCTACCACATCCTTAACACTCCCCTACACTCTGTCCTGAGCATCATGCTAACTTGCTAAGTAATGAAAAATGCAGGGAAAAAAGGTAACTTACGTTTTCAAACCAAGTATCTTGGCAGTTCCAAAAAGTCCATTATTACTTTACAATGTGACTAGACTTTTATGTGCTGCTGGATTTTGAATGTGTGCAGTGAGTGATGCAAAGTGTGGCTTAGTGTAGATAGCTGATGCAAAGAGGTTTTCAAAAGAGGGGCTTGTGATTGTTCATAGTGAGATGTTCACTCTGACACAATGCTGTTCAAAAACCTGTAGTGTGGATGTGCTCCAGCTTTATTGCAAGTCAGTCACAGTGCAGCTAACTGGGCACAGAGAGCATATGAAAGACAAACAGGGGAATAAATAAGAGAAGGGCTGAAACAAAGAAAAAAAGTGAGTGAAAGAGCGAAAAGTGAAGCCATCTGCCTAAGAAAGCAACAGTTATTTCTCATTGTGAGCCTCATTTGTCAGTTTAGCCCATGGGCTGGGTTTCAGGCTTGATCGTATCTCTGTCACTTTAGGTACACATCAAGGACTTGGGTTGAAATCTTCGTCTACAGCAGATTGACTACTCATCTTGACAAAGAAAGTGGATTCCTATCGGAGCCTTATGTGAAAACCGTCTACAAAAAAAAAAAAAAAGACAAGAGACAGTACTTAAAAAGTGTAAACATATCATGTCAGATAGCATCTTAATATGAGTATACAAAGACAAACTGCCTGAGGCCTTTTGGAGAGGACTCTACAGTACACACACTTTCCTCTAGAGGACATCACCAGCTAACCTTCTGTCATGTCATGAGTACAATATTAAAGAAAAGTCTTTTAAAACAGTAGCAATATTCATTCAGGTTGAATTTGTCATATAACAGGGTTTAGGAATTCACAGGGTTGGTTGCAGTGGAAACAAAAATAGACTGGTAGATAAACCACCCGATTAGACCGGTTTCATTAGCACATAAATGCTGGTAAGCACAGACAGGTGATATACTTCAGCTTTTGTGGTTTTGCTGCAGGTTTACATCTAGCAAGGCCCCAGAATGCACTTACGTTCTGGGTGGACAAGCTTACAAGGCCAAGGAAAACTAAATCTATGCATTTAAAAATGGAATAATGGTAATAATAATATAGCTCTTGAATGAACTTATTGAGGGCAAAACAAGTAAACTAAGTAAAGTCAATTTAAAGCTAATAAAACAGAACTAAATTAATTTAGATTTTTACACATACAAAGGGTCAAATGAGTGTAATGTAAAGGTGCTGCTTACAGACAACTCTTCAGAGTTGTCTGTAAGCAGCAGAGTTGTAATTCTGCAACTCTGCTATTCTCTACAGTACAAAGGCTTTAAGTGTGTAGATAAAAGATACCACTGTTGTAGATAAAAGTAGCCCGTGGTAACGATATTGGAGGTGGGCTACTTTTCTATGGCCCACCCTGTAGATATGTGGACTGCAGCCCAAAGTCTTCTCACACGCCAGCAGACACAGTTAGCCACCTGCTGGTGAATACTGTGGGGCATTTAGCTGCTAAAAAGCCACATATTTCCCTGAGTAGTTGATGGAGCGCAGACAGAGCTAAAGGGAAAGTGAGTATCGGACTGTTGGCCAGACAAATGACTCCAAATCAATGCTAATGTTGCACTGTATCTGCTGGATGTGTAAATAGGAAACTGTTAATATGTATATACACTCAGTATACACCAATCAGCCATAACATGATGACCACCTGCCTAATACTGTTTACATAGGAGTCAGTGTGGCAGTTGGTTGACACTCGTGTCACTCTGCAGCTCACTGTGCATCTTCTGTGAATCCATTTGCTTCCACAGTTCTACTGTCAGGAAGAGCACAGATGTGTCTACAATTCAGTGAAAACTTATGTAAAAGGAGTGAAACTGTGGTTGTGAGGACGAGTTAGAGAGAATGTTTTAGACCAGTCCAACAGCCTCACCACTCTAGGTGTGATATCA
>NW_018128126.1:297678-302444 GCF_001952655.1 Monopterus albus
CACTGTAACAGGTAGTCAGTGTTATTCACTTCACCTGCCACTGGTCATAATGTTATGCCTGATCAGTGCACTTGTGTCAAAGAAATCCAACAACAAAACATATTTCAAGCTGGATTAACATTAAATGTAAGTAAAGGCTTAATTTAGGTATGTGAACTTATCAGTCCAATCCTTGTGTACATGGAAATGTGCAACTGAAGATTGTGTGTGTAAGAGAGAAAGACAGCTTATTCACACTTTCTCCTTAGCTCTGCACATTTTTTGCAGCTACTTATTCTAAACATTCTTGACAGAGCTTCAATCATCCATGACCAGAGGATATGAGTTATAGCATCACTACTTTTTATGTATTTATTGTATGTGGTCTGTTTATGTACTGTACTTCACTGGTAACATGTTTTAACGTGTGTCACCGTGTGTGACCTCTTATAGTCCTGACAGGCGTGTGTGTGTATGTGTGTGTAAGGATATTTGGCCAGTCCTCACTTAAAACAGCTTTTTGAGGGTTAAGACTTGGTTTTAGGGCTCAGCTTAGCATTCAGTTTAGGTTAGGTGTTAGGTGAAGGGTTAGGCATTTAGTTCTGATGGATAAGGTTAGAGTAAGGGGCTAGAGAATGCATTATGTCAATGAGTGTCTTCACAAAGATAGAATTACAAGTGTGTGTGTGTGTGTGTGTGTGTGTGTGTGTGTGTGTGTGTGTGTGTGGTGCATGTGCGGTGCATGTGCGTGCCATGCCCCAGCTCTCCTTGGTCCTGGCCTGTGTGTACATGCCAAGCCTTAAAAGGCCTGAAACACGCCTCGACCTGCAGAACAAACGAGCCTCTTCTGGGAGCTGTGGCTTATCTTTCACCTTTCACTTACTGTTGACTAATACTCTTTCTCACTCAAACTTCTTTTCTGCCATGTGCACACAACATGCATGCATGTGCATGTTATGCATGTCAGGCCAGTAAATGGGAAGACAGTGCATGCTGGTCCACTACCTGTGCCAAAGGCCCACTTTTGACCTTCAGAAGGTCCTGAGAAAAACTCTTAGAGGGCAGAAAGCTACAAAGTGCTTGCACAGCTGCTCCTGTTTAATAAATGGCCAGACAGTGAGAGGAGACAAAAGAATGTCCCGCAGCTAGTGGTAGTAATCTCTTGTCACACTTGGTCAAGACAAAGTTTGTAGCTTTGTGACTACATAATACTGTAAGTGAAGCAGTAAGTGTTGGTGCCACTAAATGCAGTGTAAAGTGATAACTGCACCAGGTCCCCTGAGGTGAGCAAGCAGCATATAGTAATAGAGCTATAGAGAAAAGATATATAGATTCTAATTAAAATCTTTTAACTTTCTCTGGCAAGAGGTACTGTTTTCTCCCTGCTTACCAGGCTGAGGTCATATATACACTTGTAGGCCACTACACTATACAGTGCATTCAAATGCAATCCAGTACAACTGTTTTGCCTCATATAGGCCTACAGTTGTTCCTTTACAACTACATAATAGCTTTTCTTAAAAATATGATGTTATGTTTGTTGCTCCCATCGTTAGCTGTGTTGTTGTATTATGCATAATACCTAATAGTAGTGATCACTTTTGTAGTTAAAACTACTACTACTAGCTCATTAATTCATCCCTCATGTTGGTGGCCACATTCAGGATGTTATGGAACTTCCCTTTTTGGTTTCTAAGCAAGGGAATTAGTAACCGTGCCAGGTGCTTTTACAGTTATCTTAGTTAAACATCAGCTTCCCTCAAAACTGCCCTGGCAAAGTTACCACTCATATGCACAGGGCAGACAGACAGGTTGTCCTCACACTGGATGAACTTGTCCCACAATTTTATCATTAAAGAGGAAAACAGAAATGGGGGAAAACTGACTTTTAAACTTTAACACTCTACCACATAAGAAGTAAATGATTCACGGCTAAGGTCAGATGAAAAGGCAGAGGAGCTTTGAAATTAAAAAGACTGTAATGAATCAAAAATGCATCTGGCTGCAACAGTTATGACCCAAGTAAAAGAATCCTTTTGTAGAAATGACTCACATTTCACTAGTGGGTCATTAGTTTGGTGGGCGTGAGAAGGTTGGGCGCATACTTATATCAATGTAACTGAAAAGAAGTGGTGTATATTATGCCTTCTATTCTTTCATTTAACACTAAGTGCACAACTAGGTCATTTGTGGGGTTTTCCCCCAGAATATCTCCTCATGCTTTAATGTGTCTGTACTTTATTCTTTAGTGAATATTTCTGAGATAAATATTTAAAGACTAGGAATTGCCTAACAGCTTTGCAAGTATTCACTGGCTACACAGAAACTCATTTAATGAACACTGCCTGCACCGGTACACAAGTGAGGGCTTGCACAGTTTCTACACTAGGAAACAAAGTAAATTATGTCTTAATACTTTACACACACACACGTGTTGTGTTTCCATGACTTCAGGGGACATTACGTTAACTTTCATTCATTTCCCAGAGACTCTTCAACATAATCACTACTTGCCTAATCCTAACTTCACACTAACCTTAAACCAAGTTTTCACTCTAAAATGTAACAATTTACATTTTGGGTACTTGCGTTTTGTCCCATAAGGATGTTGAGTCCTCACAGTGTGACTGTGTAAACAGGTTTATGTCCCCACAACATGAGTAATACCGGGCCACAAACAGTTTGTCGTTCAGCTCATGTTATAAGAAGGCACAGTGGTTCACACATGTTCCATTTTACCATCTAGTTGTGTTACATTCGTTTGACTAATATCAAACAAATGCCATAACTTGTTTCATTGTATGAGTAGATGCAAACCCACTATATAATAAAATGTTTCTATATACACCAAGAGAAAGACATCAGAAGCATTTCTTTACAGCCTTAATTTTGAGTTTTATTTTATGTTATTTTACATTTCTTATTTTATCTTTGTTCCATTCTGCATTTTAATGTTGTTAGGTACTGTATGAAGGCATTATGTGAAGGACTTTGAACTGCCTCTGTGTATGAAATGTGCTATAGAAATAAATTAGTGTTGCCTTAACAAAATACAAATTGAAAAATGAAAACAAACTGAACAAAAAAACTACATAACCTTCATGTGAAACTGAATGAGAAGAGTCAATCCCAGCTGTAAAAAGGTTCCATTCTTATACACTACTGCAACCTAGTGGTAAGCCCTCATAACTACAACTTAAGCAAACAAAGAATGTGTAAGAAGACACTATGTGGTGCCAGAGGGCTACATGAGCTGTTTGCTACTGCCCAGAGCACCAGTCACCTAGTGAAATGGAGCTTGATAAGAAGAGGAAAGTCAGGCTGAGAGGTTGTTGTAGCAGCCAGCAGAGACAGGATTTTTAATGGTGGGTGAAACCTCTTATACTGCACTACAGAGACTACAGTGCAAAGTTTGAGATGGATTAAAAACCAAACATAAATCCTTCTAACCCCATTTTTACTGCTGCAGGATCATTTGTATCCATTCCAGTCTTCAACATTAGATGCTTCCTGTCTATAAGTGTAGGTTTTATATTATAGACTTTTTCATAGCAAAATGTAAAATGCCACAGGAGCATTATACCAAGATTTATTCATATAGAACATTTTCTATCAGGGGAAACATGCTATACATGAAGATAAAGAGGAAGGAAAGAAAAAAGAATAGTAGTATATAGTATAGTAATAAAAAGAAGAGACTAATAATAATAGCAACAAACAAGCAGGATGGCACAGACAAAAAATGATTCATTTACAAGCTCTTTCTAGTGGAGAGCCTCTGTAGCGGAGACAAATTCCTTGTGTGTGTTAACATACTTCTCAAAGAAAAAGTTATTAAATGTAATTTAATTTAATGCTGCTTTTGAAAGAAATTAGTCCTTAGTTACATCTCAGGTGCCCAAGTAGGATGTTAGAGCATATAAAAACAGCATCACTTTCCATCACTACATGAACTGATGGGAGCTACTTAGGAAACATAGTTCAAATGACTTTGTTTAAAAAACAACATCAAATTGAAAAATATAACAAAAACATGATAGAGAAAAGTCATATTCCAGCAAAAAATGCCACTCAGCTGAGTCTTTTACCTGAGACCTAAACCTGTAAATAAAACAATCCCATCTGGGCTTTCCACAAAGACAAGGAGTGCCATATTTTTGATGGAAACAAATCTGTATTTTGTACTATCTGACTACAATGAAGACAGTAAAGAAAAACATATTTAAGTTGCACCTCTCTGGACCATTTGGCAGACTTGTTAGGTTTGTAATATCTGACGTACAGTGTTGGGAAAACTACTTTGAATACTGTACACACAATATAAAAGGGGTCAGTCTGCATTGAGGGTACTACAGCTACACTTTGTTAAAGATTTTTAGTACAGGACTTATTGGCAACAGGGTAAAGTTACATAAATGAGATGCAGACTTCTTCCATCACTGATAACTGACAATGTACATGTGATACAAAACTATAAGATAATTAAAAAAAAACTCATATGTGAGCAAAATATGCCACTCTGAGTTTATTTACCTGAAACAAAAACCTGTCCTAAATAAAACAATCCTACCTGGGGATTTCACAGTCATATGTATTTCTTGTACATAGATAAAAACTTTTGTTATAAGAATGTAGACAAAATGTCTAGGGTCGTTGATAATTTACTAGAATGTGTGAGTGTTGAACTACTTTTGGAAAAAAAGAAGAATGTTGTAATAAGCTGTATTTATAGAGCACCTGGAGCCAGCATAGAAAAATGTAATGACTGGATGGAAGAAAATTACTTG
>NW_018128126.1:303170-328809 GCF_001952655.1 Monopterus albus
CAAACTGCAAGAACTGACGCGCCACACATTTAATATTTTAACTGCATAGTTATAATGTGAGCTGTCAGGATGAGGATTCAGGACATCTGCAAAACATGTGAACAGGAAACACCACACATTGTCAGGCCGTTCTCTCATTTGTTAGACCGACAGAGTCTAAGGAAACGAAACTGAAACAAAAGTGGCAGTTCAAGTCCCCACACTGAAGAGACCTATTGCTCACACAGGAACTGGCCAGCGTAGCCTAGTTACCACATGTTTCAAGTACTTAGAAACACACAGCTCTGACACACTGGTGAGCAAAGGGACAGGATTTATACAGACTGGTGCAACTATCACAAGAAGTGGTTTGGAGGCCAAGGACAGGAGCAGGAAGGTCTGTTGCCACCTGGCCGTTAAGGAAGGCACCAGGCATGTTCGAGATGACCCCAGTGTGTGCAGATTCGCTCACTGGCGATCAGCACACCATGCGTGCTGGTCAGTCTTCTGTCCAACTTGATCCCGACTTGCTCTGATGTAACACCTATGTGGACAACAATATTCTCACAGGATCGAGGTGGTATCAGGTTTTGGAGCCACGCGATGCAGTTGCTCTCCACCGACTGCAAGAGCGCAGGGCATGATGGGAAATGCCTGGTTCTCACCTGATCTGAGAGCTGATTGGTTGAGATGTTGGGTCAACAACACAACCTTTTATAGAAATGAATAATTTCTTGTATAGTTGCTGCATTTGTTAGTTTCTTTGTTGGTCTTTGCACTATGAAGGTTTGTTATGTTAACAGAATGAAAGTGTGGATGATGGTGACATTTATCAGTCAGAGGAGCTGAACACAGTCAACGTACAGTATATTACTTATAGTTCCCGTAGGCGGCACAGTCTGTGACAGTCCTGCTCTACAATGTGAACTGATTTAATACCTGAAGTATTAATTAAGAGACACAAAAGCCTTTGGTGAGCAGGATGTGAAGAATCTTTCAGTGACATCTGTGCAGAGGTGACGCAGACTAAATATCTGACAGATCAACAATGGCTGTGAATGTATTGATGCAGTTTCATATTGAGCCTGGTCAGCTCAGATACAGCAGCAAACTGATCTGATGATGCTTTATATGGGAAACGCTGCCCAGGTACATGTTCACACACCAAATTTAAGTAACAGTATGGAGATCAACATGTTCTCACTCTCCTTATCGTATAGAAGGATGCCATTAAACCATCAGCTGTTTGGACCCTGAGTAGAAGCTGAACAGTTTGGTTTGATGACAGTTTATTAAATCAAGATCAGACTGAACATATTTCTAAGCATTTAAAAATCACAATACAGCTTCATATGATGCAGTAATTAAATTGTGACCTATTTAACCTGACCATATCCACTGTCAGGCTGCCACATGGAATTGTCAGATAACGAGACAGGCAGCTCACTTGTATTTCTGTTAAACAATGATCTTATAGGCAGTTTCTTCTTCTGAGACATGGTTACAGCTGAGTTTGCCAACAAGTCTGAGCTTCTCCTATCAGTTAACCATAGTGCATGTTGTTACTGCATGTTTGATGTGCACCAGCTGGCACTGTAAACAATTCCTCTTATTTAGAATTCCTCATTGAAATGTTTTCCCCGCACATTTTTCCCTGAAGCACCTGGACAACAGCAGTGCGTATGCTAGGATGCTCTTCCTGGATTACACCATCCACCCGGGTAGGCTGATTGAGAAGATGACAGACCTTGGGGTCCCGACTCCCACCTGTAACTGGATTTTGGACTTCCAGACTGAAAGACCACAGGTGGTCAGAATGGGAGGGCGGGTGTCTGCTGAGCTCACAATCAGCACAGGCTCACCTCAAGGCTGCTGTCTCAGCCCCAAACTCTTCACCCTGTACACCCACGACTGTGTCTCCAACCATGACAACACTGTCATCATTAAATATGCTGATGACACCACCATCCTGGGCCTCATCAAGTGGGGAGACGAGTTGGGTTACAGAAGCTTGGTGAGCAACATTCTTGTTTATGGAGAGGAGAATGACCTCATCCTCAACATAAACAATACAAAAGAAATAATAATAGACTTCTGTCAGGGCCGCTCGGTGGCCGCTGCCTCTCCTCCGTTTTGTTTCTTTGTTTTCTCCGTCACATGGGCTCTGCACCTCAGCTGTGTTGCATTCCAGTAATTAGTAACTGGTTTGTCTACGCACACAGCTGGGGTGCATCCCGATGATTACCTTCTCCTTATATAAACCTCTGGCAGACGCTCCGTGCTGGCCGGAACATTAACTATCAATAACGAACATTAACTTAACTAACATTAACATAGTAACGCGGACAAATGTGGTTAGACTGCTACGCTGACAGATACTGTGCGTTTTTTGGCTTGATTCTTCCACACACCCTACGCGCTACGCTCTTCACACTACACCCCACCACACCACATATTTTTGATCCGTCTTTGCCAGAGCATGACCTAACTTACTTTACAGTACTTACCTGAATTACGTCCTTTTGATTTCCCGGCTGACAGTCCCTGTGCCGTGGATATCCGTTTTGTTCGCCTGTCTTCCCTGGTCCTCTACTCCTGTTTCCTGCCGTTAGTTTGTGTGTGCACCTGTTCGTCCTGGTCTCCGTCGTCATCACTCCCCTTCGCTTGTATGTATTATGGACACTGTTATGTTGTTACGTTGTTGTTATCTTACATTAAACTTTTTTTTGTGTACTAGCCCTGGGTAGGCTATCTTGAGTCCTACCCCATAGTTCTCCCTCACCCTCCTGGCGAGGGGGACTAACCATAACAGTCTCTCCAAGTTCCTATCCAAAAGGCGGTTGGGGTTAGAAAAGCAATGGTAAAATAAAAATAAGTCCTTTCTTTTCATGGCCCAACATGATTTGTATTTGCAGTAGTTAACTACAAAAAAGGCTAAAATGTCATTGTACTACTTTAGTAACTACACAACTATGAATATAGTTGAACTACCAGTTAAATTACATACTCCCTGACACTGTTGACTTGTACAGCCTTAGCAATTATACAGTCTAAACTTGCACCTTTTCAGTGTTCACCCTGTTCACACTGGTCTCAATACTGGGCCTCTCTTTTACTTGTCAGCAGTGGTGCAAAGTAACTAAGTACTGTACTTAGCTACAGTGTTCAGGTATCTGTACTTTACTTTAGAATTTTCATTCTCTGCTACTTCATACTTTGACTTTTATCTGATAACTTACAGTAGTAGTTACTTTACATAATCATATTAATAATACCACATACACTGTAATCATAAGACTGTTGATTCCTGGTGGAAAATTCACAAGCTACCCATCAGGATTTTAAGTTATTCTAATTATAAAATAGTTAATAAAACTAGCTCCCCCTTTACCAGCTGCAACATAAAATGTGATGTGCACAGTAAGACATCAATAATTATAATCCACTAATATGATATACATTCATGTGCAATGTGCTGTTCTGCATAATGAGTAATTTTATTTTTAGTACTTTAAGTAAATTTTGATACTAATACTTTTGTTTGTTTACTTATGTAATGTTTTTATGCCAGACTTTTAGTTGTAACAGAATATTTTACAATCTGAGAACCTTCTCCACCACTGCTTGTCAGAGCAGAATCTCGTTTATAGCTCCTTGTATCCAACAGGTGGCTCTGTTTGACACTGAAAATGTCTGTTCAGACTGAGCAAGTCAGATGTCTCACAACTGACAAGTAACACAACAGGCCCATTTTTTAGGCCAGTGCTCAAGTCGGCCAAATGCTTTATAAAGAAATGCAAATTAAATTGTTTTCTTTACTGTTTTAGTCAGATGATAATAAATGTTTACCACAAAAATATAACATTCTCAGTCTTGTCCTTGAGAAAAGCCCTGATGGAATTGTTTTATTTAGGACAGGTCTCAGCTAATAAACTCAGCTGAGTGGCTTTTTTTGCTGGCAAGTGACTTTATATTTGTATTATATCACATGTACTATATATCGTAAGGCTGATCATTTTTTACAGTAGCTTCAACCAACATGCATATATTGAGAGAAGTAAATATAGTGATAGTCAAATATACCTAGGCCTATGGTGGCCTGAGTTATGCAAAATGCATCTCTCTGCCAAGGTGAGAGCAGTTTTGGGTCAGATTTCTGTCAAGCCTTTAGCCTAAATTCAGGATATTATTGAACATATAATTACAGTATTTGTTAAATGTGAACTGCAGTGTTAACATTGCTATGCAAGTGCAGGTATTTTTATGACAGTGTGGGCATGGATGTTGACTGAACAAATTCCCTGAAGCACCAGGTGTGGCTGTTTCATCTTAGGTACAGTCAGATACAATACACAGATCTGTCAGTCTGTGGGACAGGTGCTAACTTACTGAGGCCACCGCACTCCTGAGGTAGAGCTGAAGAGGTTGAGCCCAGCCACAGGAACTGGGTTAGTATTTTATTTTGAACTTTTAAAACTGGAAGGGTTAAGGTAACAGCTCCAACTTAGTTTTAGTTTACTCTAACGTTTTTTCTTTTTCAGTAGTTGTACAACATGAGAGGACGGTTTAAAAGAAAGGGCCCAAAAGAACAAACAGATTTCGCCGCCGGGCTCGCTCCTCTGCCAGGAGAAACAGCGGAGGCCTCGGCCAAGCCCGACACACCTGTCCCTGTTGTGGCTGTCCAGGATGTTTGTGGTCATAAAAAAGGTATGAACATTTCTGGCAACAACTTTAGTGGCATTGTGTTTGTGTGTGTGTGGGTGAATAAGTATGTGGGTGTGTTTTGGCCTGTGTAACTGGGAAATTCACATCTCATGGAAATTAAATGCGTTAATACAAGAAAAAGGTATAGCCCTCTTCTATAGGAAAGGTAACGTTAAATACACATCTCATGGAAATTAAATGCGTTAAACTAACTCGTTAGGTCAGGTAGAATAAAAGTTATGATATTTATGTTCCATATACTATAGCTACATAAAACTGTCCAAGTTTATATTTTAGATACATACAGTATAGTAGGCTACAAATAAAGTTGTGTTAATGTTACAGTATTCTTGTTTAAGGTGAATCTTAGAAACACATCCAGCAGCACTACAAAATAAAACCTCCAAAACATAGACCATATATGACAGAAGTTAAAACAAACTGACCGTTAAGTTTTATTAATTTAAGAATTTTTGCCGAGCTGTTGTCTTAGCTTGGTTTACCAAGTAAACTGCCAACTGACTAAGTGGTACATCAGTAAATGAAGTACAATAACTATAATGTTACCTGTCAAGTAAATGTAGTGGTGGAAAAAACATTTTTCTCTGAAATGTAGTAGATAAAGCTGTATAAAATGGAAATGTACCATTAACACACAAGCACCTTAACACAGTGTCACTGAACTCAGTCTACTGTACTTTCTGCTTCAGCTGAAAAAACTTAAAATTGTTGGCTTGAGCACATATTGAGAGATAAGCATTCATGATTAAAATATGAGACCATGTCACCATTTTTGGTAACAGACTTTTAAAACACAGGCAAAAGATTATCATTTGTTTTGCTCCTGCATTGCCTGGTAACCTTATGTCACTAATGTCATGCTGATGTCAATTACAGCTCTGCAAAGATCCACCTATACAGATCCTTGTAGGAGGCTACTAATCTCAGCACAGTTCTGTTGATCCAGCTTGATCATGTTCAGTTAATTGAATTTACAGCTCAGAGTCAGAGAACGCATCATATTAAAGGATAAGGCGAGTCATTTTCTTTATTAACAGTATGAACAGAAATCCCCATACAGAGACTAAAACCAACAATGACTTGCCTGTGCTCACTTTTCACTTCTATCAGTCTGTCAGTCCTGGGAATTCATTTGTGCCATAGACCTCCACTGCTAAAAAACAATTAAAAGCACATCAGTGAAACACACCACTGCACTGGGCAACATTTCTTCATTAGAAAACTCCAGAACCTGATATTTGTTAATCGTGAGTAGAGGTTTTATTCTCTGCATGGGGATTGTTGAAAATACCGTTAATATAGAAAGTGACCAGCTATATCCTTTAATAATGCTTTGTGAAAGCAGAATAATTGTTCCTGTCATCTTAATGCTGGTATTAGAGCACATAACATTAGTCCCATTATGACCCAGTCCAATGGGCATGGGGCACTGGGAATAAAAATGATCATTAGACACAACAGTTTGTCTGTTCCATCTAGTGTTGTGTCACATCAAAAAACAACTGTGTGTTATGATTGTGTATTTAGATTTTGTAATAAGGCTTCATCATCCCATGCTCCCCTCTAGGTGCGAGATGCTCTATTTATGGTGGTGAGAAGGTCTACCTCGGAGTACGTGTCAAAATGCCAGTAAGGGACCTACTGAGAAACATTCGCTTAGCCCAAGGCTGGGACCCTCAGGGTTCTCAGGTAACTGTGTTCATTCAGTAGTTGATGATGGCAAAGATACTGATCAATATGAGAATTATTAATCAAAATATAGACACATATTGCCCTGGGTTTTGGTTTGGTTTATACAAACTTTGATGAATTAGGCTACTTTCAGTATTGCATTGTTACACTTGGTTTACCTGGTTGTATCCAGTGAACTTGCACAGGTCCTTGTTCCTTCCTCTCTGTCCTTTGTGCAAACATCAAACAGTGTGCAGGATATGAGGACAGACTGTGGCATTTTGGTAACCATATAGATTTTAAAAATGTTGGCAATTTGATTAAAAAAAATTGCACAAGTGTTTCAGGTTTAGAAGTTTGACCAGCTCATAAAACTCCCTCTGACAGGTTACATGTTGATGAGTTGTTGCTGTTGAATGATTAATGACAGTCTTTTTGCTCAGGAAGAAATTTCACAACAACTTAAGAACAAATTGTTTTAGTGTAGCTGAGGCATTGCCTTCACAACCACTAACAGTGGGCCTTTTTGATGCACTGATTTGGTGTAACCAGAGGCTGATCAAACCACCAACTCAAGACATCAAGCTGTTTCTTTTTGTTTGTTAGACGTAATATCTACACTGCTTGGCATAGATATGTGCTGACCCTACCCAGCCATACTGTGATGTGATTATGTCTGAAAAACATCTAGAAAACCATGTGCGCTGATGAAACTGTTGTTTTTCTTTTCACATATCACTAATGTGTGAATGCAGGAGGCATGCAGCAAAAGGGTCAAAGGTCAGTAAAATCCAGATCTATGACAGTAATTTAGGTGTGCTATCATTCCAACTTTAGTTTCTCCTTAAACAGTTACTGGGAATACCAAAAGCTAACCAGCCTGCAATATGCCAGCTAAACTCTGTCTCAGCTTTTAAGACAAATATTCTACTACTGTGGAAACCTCAGGCTTAAGCTTGACTTGTCTTCCACAGGAGACAAGAAACGAGTCAAAACTCGCACAGGATGCAGAACTACCACGGTGAGACTTGAAAAATACAGATAGCTCCTCCCACAACGTTCCTTGTGCATTATTTCAATGGCAGGTTTACGGAGTGTTAGAAATCACACATGAGTTTTGGCGACCAGTTTTTATAGCTGTATACTTTGGCTGTCTGTGGGTCTTTAGGGAAGACGCCCAACAAAAAGCTTGGAGGAGCTGGCGATCATTGTCGAGGTACTGGAGGAGGATCTCAGGTCCAGCAACAACTACCACTCCCCTTCCCAGATGCTGTCCTCCTTTGACCCTCCTGTGTCTCCTGAGTGGTGTCCTTCTGGTAATTCATGAGAACCAGATCCATATTTATATAGCTACTCCATACAATGTGACCTTGATAAATATGTTAGCAACAACTATTAGCACCTCTGCTCACATGCCATATTTTCTCACCCAGGTGCAGGGTACAACAGTGATGAGACCGATGAAATGATCCCCAGCCCCGAGTACTACATGACCTACTCGCCAGGTGCAGCAGAGTACCGCCAGGCCCTGTCTCCTCCTGGCTTCTTGTACACCAGCCTTCAGCAATCCAGCACTGCAAACATGGGAAGAGAGGTTGGAATGGCGGAGGAGTGGTTTCCTCCTCAGAACCATGATTGGGACCTGAACAGCTGTGATTTCTTCTGGACCCAGCTGCAGAAAGAGGAGAGCCAGCTGAGGTACATCTCTGATGCAGTACTGCTGGCCACCGATGGACACGGCAGAACGTAAGTTTGGCGCAAGTGTGTCTTTGTTTGTGTGGGAGTTATGCAACACAAACCAACTAAAGACAGACTCCAGTGACTTTTATATATCATGATCTATTTACAGGTGTTGGGAGTTGTGGAAAAAGTTGTATAAAGGCTTTTATGTTCAGCAAATAAAGTTTGAAAGAAGTGAGCTCACCAGGCCTCTGTAGCCTGCTCCTCCTCTCAGACTGACACTAGTAGCTTGAGGCCACTGTACATTAGCCACTGCTACCATCTAAATGTGAAGTGAATCCTTTGAAAGTTTGCAAAAAAGAAAAAAAATGCTAATTATGTACATTTCCATCAAGTGGTTGGAAAGAATAAACTATGCTAGTTTTGTTGGAAGATGGTGGTATAGGCAACCTACCATCACATGGCTGAGATAAAAAAAAAGTAGTAAAGAAGTAGAGGTTATAAACTTGAGATAAAACAGAGAAAATGGAGAGAGGGGGTTGTTGTTGTTTGTTTGTTTGTTTCCTGGATGAGACCGAGGACTGTTTTGATCTCCTCCTTGGTCCACACTAACTTGTTGTCAGCCATGTTTGTTTCACGGGTTATGGGAAACTAGAAAGATGCTATTAGCTAAAATAGACCCCATGTTTGAACTGTGTTTCATCCGCCGTTTTTTTAACTTTTATTTTGGCGTTTCCATCACCTTTTACTGATGCAATACTTAAAAACAGGGTGATGGAAATCCAGCTTATAATTAAACTGTCAGCAGTTGAGTTGAACTACAACAAAATGTGCTAACAGCTTCACTTGTGCCAGAGTCGGCCAAGTTGATCTTCAGCTTTGCTTATGGTTATGGTTTTTGTCAGTTTTCTGGCTTTCTTTAAATTTCATTTGTGATGCTCTTTTCCTCTGAAAGCTTCTCCCTTCTTCAAAATAAATACAACCCCAAATCAGAAAAACTTGGGACAGTATGTAAAATCAAAATTTAAACTGAAAATAGTAATTTATAAATCATCTGTGTCTTGTATTACATTGAAAACAACACAGCAGCACATTATTTGATGTGATACTTCAATAATTTTATTCGTTGTTCAAAATAAACACTCATTTCAATTCTGATGCTGCAACATATTCCAAAAAAAAAGTTGTTTACCACGGTGTGATGTTGTTGTTCCTTTTCACTTAAAAGACATTTAGGGACTGAGGTCACCAGGTGATTAAATGTGTTAATTGTAATTTTGTCCTATTCTTCCTGTAAACAAGTTTTAAGGTGCAAACAGTCCTGGGTCTTTGTTGACACAATTTGCATTTCAAAATGCTCCACACATTCTCTATTGGGGACAGGTTGGGATTGCAGGTGGGACAGTCCAGCACTCATACCCTTTTCCTCCACAGCCAGGCCTTGGTAATGTGGCAGTGTGAGGTTTTGCATTTTCTTGTTGAAATATGCATGGGTGTCCCTGGAAAAGAAGTCATCTTGAAGGCAGCAGATGTTTGTGTTCAGTGTCTCTTAAAAGTTCAAAAACCAGTCTGATAAAGAATGGAGTCATTGTCAATGTGCTTTTCTGGCTGTGACGAGTCAACATGCCTGCTGAGAAAAAGGCCGGTTGTTTTACAGCTTGAGCCGCAGGCTTCTTTATGTTAAGTAGCACTTTCTCAGCTTACTTTAAAAAACACTTCTTTCTATTCATATAAACCAGGTTCAGACCTGTCATCATCTTATCAAGTTGTGTGCTGCCTCTTTGTGCCAGTAAATGCATGTAGTGTAAAATGTTTAGTTTGTCTGTGTGCATGTTTTTTGTCTAAATCTGTTGGACTGTGCTTGTCCCTGCAGAGCTCTCCATAAGGTGGCATGTGTCGGGAAGAGGGCACTGGGCTACGCCATTGCTAAAAAGATGGCTGCACTCAACAGCCTGGACCTCAAGGACTCTGATGGAATGGTACAGTACATTTTTAGTTTTTGGATATAAATCTGTCCTTTTCATTATTATTTATCTGTGTTACTGTCATCAAACTGCAGCACGTTACATACATTATATAACTGTGGCACAAAAGCAAAGATTTTTGTGCATGCCCTCATAGAAGAAAGCTGGCAGTACACAATGACCTCTAGTGGTTTTACAAAGCAGATTATAGAACATTCTGGACAAACAGTACTCTAATGCTAATGCTATATGTACAATTCCTGGTTGAGATCAACTAGTATAAAGGGATATATTAAGATGATCTTAATAAAGGTCAGATAAAAACAAAGTACATGCACCTTCCACTTTCTGCCTTTCAACAGCCTTTGCTATGGTTTGTTTACATTGGCTGGATCACATCATAGTAAATATGTGGTAGGGCTCAGTAATTCATCAAATTTTATTTTAAATTACAATTTTGGCTTCCAACAATTATGAAAACAAGATAATTGAGCTAAACTGACTCCTGTGCTGTATTCTCATTTTGTCTTTTGTTATAAATCCAGCATGCCCTTTCAGTGCTCTACAGTGCATGTTTTGCTTGCATCGGGTGAACATTAGGTTACAACACTTTAGCTCATTACTGTACGTTCAATAAAGCCCCTGCTAGCAAACAGTTAGTAAGAGTGATCTATCAAAACCCTTGCTCAACTAGCAGAATCTTACAGAGAAGCAATGATTTCAGCTTTGCTCAGTCCATCGTGCGCTGCTGGTTTGTGTTAACCATGTTATGAACAAGCTAAAACAGTTAAACAAGATGGAGAGAGGAACGTAGGGTGGTGTCATGGTGAGCGCAGCAAATTTAGGTTATGACAGGCAAGATTTGTTTGTAAAATAAATGCAGAGTAATATCCTAATTTCCTCTGAACTGTCAAACACAATTTAAGTAGATAAAAATCTTGTTTTTCAGTTGAATCATATCAATCATTCAATGAATTAAAGAAACCCCACTGTTCAGTAAATGCATGATGTTTGCAAAGTCAGTGAATAATCATGTTAAATAAACATGCTTTCAAGATTGGCCAAAATAATCATTAAGATTTTTGCCATAATTGTTCGTCCCTAATACATAGAACACACTCTGTACCTGTAAATGTCCACGATGTAGTTGTGTCGTCACTGGACAATACATAGTTTAATGTTAATGGCCTTGTGTTCCCAGACCGCCCTCCTCTATGCAGCCAAGCACAACCACCACCTTATGGTGGCAGACCTGATTCGTTTGGGGGCCAATGTCAACGAGACCAACAACTCAGGAAAGTCCTGCCTCCACCTCAGTGCTGAGAAAGGCTATGTCCGAGTCCTGGAGGTAAGAGCTTTGTTCTCTTCTGCTCCGGGTTATGTTTGGTACAGGGTGTTTGTTGTTTGTCATTTGCATGTGACCCTGCTGATCAGATTTGGGCCTTATCATTGGGCTTCAGGATTTTTATGATGACACTAATAGGCTGCAAATTACACTTTCCATCCATCCATTATCTATCTTTTTCTGAAGAGGGTCACAGAGGGCTGGAGCCAATCCCAGCTGACATTGGGTGAGAGGTGGGGTCCACTCTGGACAGGTTGCTAATCTATCATAGGGCTGACACTTAGAGACAGACAACCACACACACCCACACTCACTCCTATGGCCAGTCAACCTAAGCTGTGTGTCTTTGGACTGTGGGAGGAAGCTGGAGTACTCAGAGAGAACCTGGGCTCGAACCCAGAACTTTCTTGCTGTAAGATTACACTTTTTAAGACATTTTTTTACATGACTGGTGATAACATTTTATTAAATGTAATCAGTCACATGGGACATATTTGAAAAGATAACATCTCTTGGTCAAGAGAATGACTGGATGTGGGAAAAGCTGTTTACTTTCTTGTATATCCTCCTTACAGGAATCTCACATATCAGGTAGCAAGCAACAACAGGTTATTCAGGTACATGTATATTGGTTTTCATGTCATGAAAACTTCATTTGTGTGGGAGTCAGATGAAAAGCTCTGGTAAAACCCTGCAGTGTCAGGGTTGTGGACAAAACCCAAATGCAGCCTCAGGAAATGGGTAATGGTGACTAGCACAGTAAGACTTTAATAAGGACCAGCGTATGGCAAACAGGACAACAGAAACAAACTAAGGCAGAGCAATAATGAGTTAGTGAGGTCACTAAAATAATTATCATTGGTTGAAGTACAGCAGTATGTTACTGTAGGTACATCTAACTCCACAGCAAGAATATACTTTCTGTTGTCTGACAGCAGCAGCAGCTATATTCAGCTTGAGTGCCAAACATAGCCAAACATAGTATTTACATACTACTCTAAATTTAATGCGTGTAAGTGTTACGTGCCGTTTGCACTTGTCAGTGAGCGAACGAGAAAGAGGCAGACCCAGGTAGCCGACTTCGATGCAAGCAGTGATTTATTATGTACAGTGATGAGGAGAAATAACAAAATGCACAGAGGGAAATAGTGCGTAGTCCTGTCGATAAGTAGTAACCGGGTGTTGACCAACAGTAGGAGGTGAGAAGATGGAGAGCTGGGCCGAGCTGCGTAGGCTGGGTCACTCCTGGGCTGGTCGGTGGTGATGGTGGCTACTGAAGGTGGAGACAGAGAGATGATGACAATAGTAGAACAGATAGGCGACTGAGCATTGACCTGCCTGGGAGGCGAGAGTGGAGCCACAGTTTGGAGGAACAGTCCATTGGGGGAACACAAAACAGGAGCTGGCTAGGGAATAATAATATACAAAAAAAAACAGACAGTACAGAGAAAAAATGGCCTAGAGACAAGAACAAACTGGCAAGTGACTGAGGAGTGAAACCGGGTAATATAGTGAGAACCTAATCAAGTGCAGCTGGTGATAAGGGAGTGAGGAACAGGTGAACATGATTAGTGTTAATGGGCAAGAGACAGTAGGAAAGGTGAGGGAGGCAGAGCGGCCGAGCAAACCTGACAGTAAGATAATTACATCTTGTGCAATCTCCTCCAACCACAAAACATCTGGGCTATTGTTCACACCAAACAGTACACAGTGTTCTACTTTACGTGGTTCAGCTTGTCAGTGTTGCAAGAGATCATGTGTTGTTAGGAAACTCCAGACAAATTTAGCACAGTTCTCAATGGAATGGCTTGCCTGTAATCCACACCAGATGTGGTTTTGGAAGCATTTTCTAAATGTGTCTAATGCACATCACATGCTGCACGTAAAATTCCATTAAATCAAAGATATCACATTGAACACCTGAGATGTGTGTCTCTCATAGAACCCTCGCATTTTTTACACTTCATGTCCAATTTCTCCCTCTGCTATGTTTAGTGAAATGTAATCTCCACAGTCTGCTGTTTAAATCACACAAATCCCATTGTTTTCTGTTTCTACTGGTATCTTTTACAACTGATCAAGCTGCTTGAAGTTCACGTTCACATTCTTCCTCTGTAATGAGCCGGAAAAAATCAGTAAATCAATAGGCTACATAAACACGATATCTTCTTGATGATCTTACATGAAAACTATTTTTGTACAGTACACTTGTGTTGTGGCTCCACCTGGAATAGGCTGTTCTGATGACTTTAAACAAACATAATGCGCACATAATCATGTCTCTCTTTCAGTGTGAATTGAATGGCACCACGCCTCAATAGTGCTTACACCATATTTATATCTCACTTCCAGTGTGTTTTACCAGTTAGGGAAGTTTGTTTCTCTTTGTAATCTACATCCCTGAAATCTCTGCCATTTTCCCCTGTGTCCTTACCCATGAGCAACAGTTGTGGCACCTTTGACTATGTCCTGAAACATGGCAACATATTTGCGCTGCCTTGTGCTGCAATCACATTTAGAATGTATTATTGCCTTTCTGCACATTTCAGGCAAAAATATTAGTTTTTTTCTCTGTGAAAGAGCTGATCTTCACAGAAAAACTCAACTGACTGTACAGTCATGGCCCAAAATATTGTCTGTCAGATCACTTCTCACAGAAAACTGTTGCAATCACCAATCTTTTGATATTTTCAAAGGTTTTTGCTTGTTTGTTTTTTGCAATGGAACAACACAAAAAGAGATCTTCACAGATGTGTCTGTCTAAGCTATGATGATGTTGGTTCATACATACATATGTGCGTGAACATATTTATTTAACCATCACTCGTTTTCTTTTAGGTTCTGAAACACACAATGATGGATGGTGTCTATGTTGACGTTGAAGCTGTTGATAACTATGGTATGTACTGTGACCTTTCAAATCTTTGTTGCCCCAGAATTTTAATAATCATCAGCTCTTGTTATATACATGGAGCTCTTTTCCAGAGCAAAGTACTTAACAATTAGAATAGGATGTTGTTGCTCAGTTACGCAGTAATTGGTTCACATAGTATGATATAACTGGAATAAATTTAAAAAGTAAAAACACATAGTGTAAAACATCACAATAGAAAAAAGAGGCTAACAATATACTGTAACTGTAGTAAAATGAATGACTGCAAAAATGCCAAGTTCTAAAAAAGTTTGAAATTTAAAAATATGAACTGAGTCAACCATTCTAACAAACTACAGTAAAGTAACCTGTTCCAAAGTTTGGGGACAACACTGTCAAAGCTCCTTTAGATCTGGGTTTGGACTGAGGTATCACTTTATTACCACATATTGACAATAATAATTGTTTGCTAAAGAAGTATCAGTGAAACTTTTTAAAAATAAAATAAAAACATTGCATTGTATCATATAATTAGAAGTATGTGTAATGAAAGCCAGAGTATCACAACACAGTGGCACCCAGCATTTGTACTGGTGAGGCTGGGGAAAACCACATCCAACACCTGGACTATCAGAACAGATGCCCCCCAGGGATGTGTACTCTCCCCGCTGCTGTTTTACCTCTACACCAACGACTGCACCTCAGAGAACCTCTATATTAGGAATAAGAGGTGTCAAACCAAAGACAAAACACATCATACCAAATGTAGACAGGACACTTATCAATAACACCTACTGGCCAGCAAGACGAGTGACCAAGGAAATAAAATTAAGAGCTGGAAAAGGAGGGGCTATTGTATGGCTCAACGGAACAGATTATGTGGCTGAAGCTGAGAGACAATTAAATAACAAGACATTTAACAAATTGCTACCATCTAATCCAACTGAGTAACAATATTCATGTCAGAAAGACACAACATGCTGATTAGACCATTAACAGTGTTGAATGAAACATCCTGCCACACTGGTTTTTCATAAAAGATTTTGTAATCCACTGATTGTTTCTGGGAATAATTCACTATCAAAGTCATTAAGTCAGTATGTTGACCTTTTCATTAAGGACATTGTCAGAACACTTCCATCTCATGTAGCCGATACGCGAGACGTAATAAGACTACAGATGGACATTATAATATGTAAGATTCATTTTTAGTAGCATGCTGTAGAAAGCCTGTTATTGGAGATGGTAGTGAAGCAATACAACATTATCTGGTGGTACATAGCGCCTGCTGAAGTGTTCTTATTGTTGAGCTTGAGGAAGCTGCAATGGAAAATGTACTGCTCACAAACTTGTACTGTGCAAATCAAATACAGAAGACCTTGTAGACATCTCTGGTGTATGCTGGAAGTTTGTATTTTTGTGACATCCCAGTAATCCAAATGTTTGTGTATTCTCAGGAATGAGTGTCCTGCAGTGTGCTTCGGTGGCTCTGCAGGCCACAGTACGTGAGGTGGAAGCCAGTAATTCCCCCAGTCTCACCCGACTCCAGGCCCTCCATCAAGAACAGATGATGGAGACCCTGGAGTGTCTGCTGCAGATGGGTAGCTACCTCCACACCATGGTACATGTCTCTGAATAACTAAGATTTTGGTCTCTTGCCATGTTGCATGCAAAACAGCATAACATTAGAAACATCAAATCATTATGTTTTAAACAGTAATGATTGGAAACTGGGTCTTCTTACATGTTACAGCATTAGAACTGTTTGAATGCTACTTTGAGAAAATAATGTCGAATAAGATGTGAGCATGTGTTCATTTGTTATTGGACAGCTACAGACTCTTTACAGAGGCAGTAGCAACCACCCACACCTACTACAAGATATCTTTCAGTGAATTAAGGCCAACACACTGCTCGGAAGCAGCTGCACAGCTCTATAGTCTGGCTGCTTGCTCACAGTCCACTAACAGTTGTAACAAGGGGATAGTACTGAAGGCATCGAGCACAGGTGTCCCTGCTCTGTAGTTCAGCTGTTTGGCGGGGCAGTGCTGTGGAGTGTAGAGCAGGAACAAATAATGAGCCAGTGTGAACTTAGTAAATACAATGTAGTTAGTGTCTATTTGCAAACTGAGAGGTCTGGCCCCTCCCTGTTCCCTGGTGTAGTTGTTTTTTTTTTTTAGAGTATGCTATGGAAATGTACTGTTAAGTAAGCCAGCATGCTTTTGAAGTGTCACACTCAGAAATATTCTGGCAGAGGTTGCCAAGCTCTGTATAATGAAGTTAGGTAGACTCCCAGTCTGGTTGAACAGCAGAGCCACTTCACTTTGCTGACTGGTCTATTTTTAGATGTACCAGCTGTCAGGACATGCTAAGCTAGCATTTACCTTTAGGGAACAAATGTCTCTGGAACATTTTGCTCCTGAGTGAAAGTCGTGCCAACAAAAAGTTTGCAAGCATTAGACACAACCTAGAGGATGGAACAGCTGATTACAGGTTAACGTTTCCATTTGTTCAACACATCTCATGACAATTTGCATTTTAAACCTGATGGCTGGATTTCTGTCAACTTCAATTGTACTTATATATATATGTATACATATATATAATATAGCATTTTAACTCAAATATATAATATAGCATTACACCCAAATAAAAACTGAGCTGAGCCTCTCAAAGCACAGCACAGACTGAAGGTTGAAGTATGGGTGACAACACAGAACTGAGCCTCACAAGATGATTCTCATACACTACACTGGCCACTGTACAGTAGATAACCCCCTCTGACAACATACTGTTTCTTCCTTGACACCAAAGTCAACCGTTTTGCCCCCAAATCCATATTTTGGTAAGGACCAAAGAAAAACCACTCGTTTTTACTAGTGTGTAAAGAACAGTACAAACTAACTGAGCTACTAGTAAACATTTAGTTTTATTTCTCTTAATTACGGATTTATTTTTTTTATATTCCTCAAAAGCTGGGACTAACAAGTTTCTGTTCCACTTCGAAAGAAACTGTCTGCACTGCTATTGGCTTCTACTGCAGTATTAACATTCCTACATGAATCAATTCAATGTATTGAGGTACCTATATTTCAAATGACTATCCACAGACCTCTGCTCACCAACTAATATTTTCTCTGTTCTCAGGGGTATTCAGCCTAGTAGCGACTGACGAAGAGGCAAATCCGCCCGGCAGGGCGTTTTGAAGACCCAACAGTAATGTTCTGAGTTGTTCAGGCTTGAATTTGTCATGAAGAAAACATAATTTGTGGGGTTGTTTTCTCTGAAAAACGACTTCAGGCCTGATATGTAAAGCATCTGATGTTTTGTGTGTGGTAAAAATGCCTGACTTGCAATCAGGGATTTATTGTAACCCACACAGAAATGTTAGGTACCCATTAGCTGGTTTCTGTGAAACTTCCATTGTTTGTTACATTCAAGTAACAATGTGTCCTCAGTTAGTGTGTCTGTAGAGATCCAGATGTAAGATCCTATGAGATCTTATTTAGAAATATGAGAAAATGTTGGTGTTTTCATACCGGTGTTAAGGATCTAGTTGTGATTTAAAAGTCTAGCCCCTAGGATAAAGTGACGGGGGTGTTTTTAGCTTGTGCTGCAGTATTCAGGCAGCACAGCACTTTGTATTCTATTGCTGTTTATATAGTCTGAGAAAATGAAAACTTGGATTCATTGTCTGCAAAACTGGTCACCATCCAGGTGCCCAGCTGGATTTGTAGCCAAAAGCCATAGTGTCATAGAATTTTACACTGGATCTTCTCAATGACGTTTGTACTAGAGGGCATTTACAAGTTTAGTATTATTGTATGGTAATGGGGAGCAAATACAGTTTCATTTCACTGCCTACACATGACATTTTAAAAGACAGTTTAAAGCTGTCATGTGGAAGAGCTTTGCTTTTCTTTTTCAATCATGCATGTAAGCGTTGCCTCAGCATATAATCAAGTTTGTCTACAATTGTACACTGTAGTTTGTCAAAGGTAACATCATGTGGTTTACATTTGACCTGTTTTCATGAATTATTGGGTTTAATGCAATACTTAGGCCTTTTGGTAAATACACTGATTGCTTTCTTACAAAGTGTTTAGCCTGTTTAGTTTAGCTCAAAGACTGGAAGCAGGGAGAACATCAAGACTAGCAGAGTCAAAGAGAAGCTCTGAAGCTGTGTAAAGTACACATTGTATCATCTGTATTTATTATGTGCAGAAGCCAAAAACAAAACGTAGTGGTTTCACATGCAGTTGGCTTGCATATGAAAGCAATCGACCAACAAACGCCAGTTGTAGTGCTGTCCTCATGGTGACGTTACCAAATGCAGATACTGGATGTTCTTTCATCTGACCAAAACACAGGTGACTTTTGAATGTATTAATGGTTAGCAAACTAGATAACGAGACAAAACATGTAAACAAGAGCCATTTTATCTCTTGGCTCGCAGTTTACCTTGCATTCAGTCTTTGTGCTATGCCAGACCAAGCAGGTCCTGGGTCCCTGCACTGAGCACAGAGATCGAACTGATAATGGCTGTGTTACCTGACTGGAAACAGCAAACATATTTTTAATGTCAGTGTGTTCCTTTATAACTAGGCCGTGGGGACACTGTTGTAATACACGTCGAGGTTTTAAAAGGCTAGCTGTCTAATTTGTTTTGTTTCAATTTTCAGTCAGTTTGTTTTCTATTTCTGGGTTTAACTTTGCTCAGGCAAACATGCTAATATAAAGTTCAAGACGTTACCTGATGACCTATTTTTTGTAGTTGTGTAATGTATTGGTGGAAAACAGTGACAAGGATAACATCACGTTAATGTAGCTACAAGTGGCACCACGAGGGATTTGTACACAGAAGAGGAGCACTGATTTACTGTGATAAAGGTGTTACTGTTTTGAAGTGATACAGACAGACTTGCTACAGCCTAGATGAATTAGTAATATAAACTGATTTCTTTGTTTGGCATGGTGTGTTTAGGCAGATAAAGCATTTCATACGGTATTGTTATGGCCACTGACAGCGTGTGATGTTACAATTTCTAAGGTAGAGAACCTAGAGAGAATGTTTAGCATGTACAATAGAAAGTGGCTGAGAGCTCCTCACTCCTCACTCAGGGAGGGATTTTGGAGCTCCCTATAACCAGTTTAACTAAGGCTAGACTGGAGATAATGCTGTCAGAAACCAGAGATGTAGCAGTGCAGAGTGCAAAACCAACAGTCTCAGCAGGGAGGAAGTGGAACCCGAAGGAGGCAGTGTCGCAGGCTCAGGCAGCTCTTAAACATCAGGATACTGTAGGGCAGGCACAGCATGGGCATGGTGGTTTTGGTTTAAGCACATCCCAGCCTTCTTGGAGTGACTGCTTGGTAACAGTTAGCCTGAATTAGCCTGAGTAGATGAAGTGTCATTTTGGGTGTGTCGGTACAGGCAAAGAGGGGGGAGGTTGGCGGAACACACTGTTGAGCCTTCTCGGTGTCATGGGCCCAACTCAACAAAACACCAGTTAGTGAGGAGGTGCCCACCTGATGACCATGTAGACTTGCCTTCAGTCCTACACCCACACAGAACTTGTATTGGTGTTTGTGATAATATAGTTACAGACTCACTGGAATTGTTAATTGTCTGCATTTGTTAGACAATCTTGGTAGAACAGTGTCATTTGAGCAGACCCTGCTCTCAGAGGTGATTGCCATTACCAGCCAGTTGGACCAGCCACTTAGCAAATACAATGCAAATGCTATGTATCAAACTACATATCTGCTCTTTGCTTGAGGGAGGATAGGATCCAGGGATGCTTTGTGTTAAGGGTAGGCTACAGTAGGTCTGGAAAATGGTGTTACTTATTGTGGGCCTTTAAAGATTTATGATGGCATGGCCTGACACCACCTCTTTGGGGCCAAATAATGGGTAAACATCATTTAACTCATATACTGAGCTTCCATAGAAATGCTCTCCCATTCTTTGGCACATTTAATTGCGTATTACTGACTGTACTGTTATCAAAGACTGGTTTACATGTATATTGATAATTAACAGGGCAGGTTTTATTTGCTGATTAAAGAGAGACAATAAGTCAACATGAATTTGATTATTTACTTTATCTTATATATTAATATATGGTATCTTGCTACTTAAAATGTGGAGGATTATAATCTAAGGTCAAGTCAAATATATTTTTTTAAGAAATTATAATGATGTTAATCTGGATTTTGTGTGTTTATGCATGTATTGTACACAGGGGTCGGGCATTCAGGTTCCTGTTTGTATTAGAGTATTATTTATTGTAAAAGCTGTTAATATGAGAAGAGTGTAAATTGACTATAGATAGAAGTCTCATAAGGAGTCCATGACAGTTCTTTGCTACGTTGATATTAACAGTTTAACTTTCAGGTTGTCTCTGGTATGCGGAATGAACAATGTGATAGTTAATGAGTCATGCGAGTTGTAGGCACAGCTGTTGTTCAGACAGATATGATGTCATAGTTTCAACCATAAGATTTTCTAGGTACACATAACGCATGGTGATTGGAGATATTTGACCAGATACAAGAAAAATTACCTGCCAATTACAACATTTCTAAATTCCTGATCATGTTTCTCATGATTTTCAAAGGTTAATTGTCTTGCCAGCTCTACTAGTTATATACAGTAGGCTGATGTTATCCACCTGAATGTCTTCATTCTAGTCCATTTTTAATCTGTTCTTCATCACAATCATTCATACACAATGGTGCCATCATCCAGCAGTTCGTTGCACTGTCATAATACAACAGCTGTTTGTGCCTGCTTTTTTTTTTTATATGTAATGATTCATATCGGTGATGGGAACTGGTTGTCATTTGGTTATTACTGTCACAATTCATGTTTCAGTTACAACATGCATTTTCATCTTAAAAGTTTAATAAAGTTCTGGGTTCAGTAAATATTGTTTTTCATTGTTTTTCACATCATTTTTACTGATTGACATGAAGGTTCAAATCTCTGAATAATAATCCTCAGGAACATTTTTTGTGTTTTCCCAAACATGAAAGGTATAAAGCAAACTGTAAGTTGGTGCATGTCTTTGGACTGTGGGAGGAGGCCGGAGTACCTGGAGAGAACCCACACAAGCACAGGGAGAACATACAAAATCCACACAGAAAGGTCCCGCGTGGGGTCTGAACCCGGAGCCTTCTTGCTGTGAGGCAACGGTGCTAACCACTGTGCCACCGTGCTGCCCAAAAAAAAAAAAAACTTTTAATTAGTTAAATTAATATATGTCCTTTGGAAAATGGGCAGCACGGGATGCTTTTAGGATGCTCAAACTGAATTCTATAGACTTTTTTTTTTACATTGAACAAAAGACAAGAACTATTTCATAGCCCAAATTAAGAAAACTTGATTTCAAGTCAGAGCCATCCAAAAAGACATTGGCATCACTATTGAGTTTACTGATCATAAACACTGCTCATTTTCTCTTAAACCAGATATGTATTTTATTTAAATTTTTATTTAATCTTGGTTTTTACCAAGGTAAGTCCCAGTGAGGTTTAATGTCTCATTCTCAGGGGAGCCCTGGCAAGATGGCAGCACACGACCTTTTTACAAATTAGCATTCGCAGATACAATATTCAACACACTGAACTTTACCAGAGTTCACTGCATAAGACAACAACAAAACAAGATAACAATAATAATTGATATAAAATATTAGCTATATGCAGTTTATAAGAACTGGCCTCTAACATGTTGCACTACTTGTAAGGTATGATTGAGACAATCAGATCACATTGGTTTAAATATTAATAACCACAAAATTATCAATCAGTACTACTGTGTTAGACTTTATTTTAAAAAAAATCTTTGTTTGTGAGCATTAACTATCTGCCATACTCTTTACTTTTCAGTTACCTGACCTTCCTCTCACACTCACACACCTGTTTCCAGTTTTCTCCTCAGCTCTCCTACTTTGACCTGCCGGTTTTACCTGCTTGCAGCCAGATTATCTGTTGTGTCATACCAGCTGCAGAGGTCCAGCCTTAACCTGCAGTCACAATGGTCTGCAAAAATACAAAACCACTGGCAGTCATATAAAAATAAAATCTATTATTAACACTAATACAATAGATTCAGCTCATTATGTAGGAATTGTTTGTTTGTATCTGGTTCCACTTTGTAATGAACTGCTATAAATGCTTACTGTATCACAACAAAACTAGCTAATTTAGACCATTTATCTGATGTGAGGTTAGCTTCAGGGCAAACACCCTGGTGCATAATGCCAGAGGGACCAAAGGTAAAATAAGAAATGTTTTTCCAGGTTCTTCAAACGCTGTCCAGAATGCATGAATGCAGCTTAATATCGGCAACATACCAAGGTTTTCCAGTGTCCAGCTGCTTTGAGAGAGGGGGTGAATACTCTGTTCACAGTCTGCATGCATAATGTTAATACATTTATGTAATGATCCAACAGAGAAGAAGGGATGCTGTTCGGCTGTAGTGCGTGTAACAGAGACAAAGGCTAATGAAATGTTTGATAAAACACTGTTTAGTTTACAGCTTTGTGGTTTGCTGTTGGTTTACAGCGCTATTTACCTTAAAGGCACAGTCAGATCAAAGTTTGCGCGGTAACATTTACTCACATGGTGTGTCCAAATGCAGGAGAGGACATATTCACTACAGTCAAACAGCATCCCTCCCCCTATGCTGCTTAGATTATTTCAGCTGCAAGTACAGTATAAAAGAAGAATACAAAAATTTCCTGTATGAGTGGTCAGTCCCATGGACTGAAGGCTGGAGCAAGGTGAAACAAGCAGGATAATTCACAAACAGAGGCAGATGTGGTTCACCCCGGTTCACATAGACATGAATGGGAAGCAAATTTGAGTCTAACTGCACCTTTAGTTCCAGTCTGTTTATGTTACCTGCCTGTTCCGTGGACTTGACCTTTGCCAGCTTTATCTCTTTCCTGCCTGCCTGCTTCCTTATAAGCACCTGTAATTTTATTTGGTAAAGTTACTTCATGTCACTTCATGTCAGTGGTGGAAAGTAACTAAGTGCATTTACTCAACATTTATTTGATATCTTTAGTTACTAGTTACTTTTCAGAATCTGATTAACTTTACGAAATACAATATAATCACCTGACTTATTTGATGCCCAGTGGGAATTTCAAAAAATACCCAGCAGTACTTATTGTATAAGCTTATAAGGTAATTAACATTAGCTCCACCTTTACCAGCTGCAACATTAAATGAGATGCACACAATAATGCATGCACCTTTGTACCTTTACATATGTAACATTTTGAAAGCAGGACTCTTACTTGTAACAGAGTATATGTATACTGTGGAACTGTTACTTTTACTTACTGCAAGTAAACAATTGCAGTACTTCTTCCACCACTACATCTGCCTGTTCATTAACCAGCCATGACATTCAGTGAGCATTATCATGGAACTTTAAAAGTCAAGCTATTCAGCTGAAAGATCGTAAAGCCACTGAACAGCACAGTCCTCAGGCTCTTTCATTTGTCTCTGAAGTAACATCTAGATATGTCAGGACTTGCTGTGTTGGCGTGGGTAATTGCAGCAGCTATGAACAGTTTGTTTCTTAGCTCAAGGTTCAGTTGTAAACTGGCTTTACCTGAAACCCTAACCTCACCCAAACAAGAGCCAAACAGACCGACTAATTTATCTGACATCATTACTAGTTTAAACAGAAATAACAAAGTCTTTCTAGGTGCACCAACTTCTCTTCTTCAGGCTCCTGACATCCTTAGTGTTTCTTCAGCTATTGCAGGGAACGGTCAGGTGGGGGACATACCAAGCAATATGGCAAAACGTTGTGGTTAGGGTTTAGGAAACAAAACTGAGATTAGGAACTGAATTGTGCAACAAACAATAGCAAGTGGGGGCATCACTAAAAGTTCCATAAACCTTTACAAAAGACTTGATTTATTGTTTTATCATATACAGTAGTCTTGCCAGTACTGAATTACATCTCAATATACACTATACATTGTAATCCACATGCTTAAAAATTAGGTTTTAGACCATGTAGAGTAGTTTGTGGTTGTGATGCAGTTCTTTTATTCAACCTTATTCATGCATGTACTTAAACTCACCACGAGTGATTTAGTGTGCTTTACAGGCCAGTGAGTAGCAAGAATAAACACACACTCCTCACACACACCGGACCACTCCAATAATAACAGTCATGATCAAAACCTGTCAAATAGTTTTTTGAAAGTGTCTGACAGGTTTTCATTCCGTTCCGTTATCAACAGCTGCGTTTAGTTACGCAGAAGAAGAAGAAAAACCTCTGAAAGCGGTGAGTGATATCAAAGTAGGTGTTTGACAGCTGATGAAAATTACCTGATGTGACGTAAGTGGTACAAGTGTGGCCAGAGGCGCAACATGCTTTGAAGGTTTAAAATCAGTGTGTCATGATACTCGACAAAGAAGTATTTGTTTAGCCTAATTTAGTCCAACAAACTGAATATCTTCTCTATGTGCTGGAGGAAGGACAGTGAATCATCTGGTTGAATGTACAGTATGCTATGTATCTAAGAATTCATTTATAAATTCATCTAAAAACTATGGACTTCTTTACACATGGGCAGAATATTGTGTTGAAGATGTGACAAGGCAAAACACATCAGACTGTATGAAAGAATATGGAACACTGGTCACTATAACAGTTGCAGTATTATACAATACTGAAACATGATAAATTAAAGTGGTAGCATTGCCATTGTGAGCATGTAGCATGCTGACATCAGCGTTTAGCTCCAGTCATGGCTGCTGCACAGTCTCACAGAGCTGCTAGCATACTAAACTGGCCAAAAGGCATTTGACCACTTCTTGAGTCACTATTAACAGTATGGGTGAAATAACATTTATATTTATTCAAGTCACTTTTGGCTTTTCTTTCCTCTAATCAACACATCCATACTAGATCTGATTAACCTCTCTCTATTAACAGGTTATGTTCCACAGGCTTTTAAAGTTGCAGTAATTGAACCTCTACTCAAAAAGCCTACTCTTGACCCAGGTGTCCTAACTAATTATAGACCAATATCCAATCTCCTGTTTATTTCTAAAATTCTGGAAAAAGCTGTTGCTAAGCAGTTAAGTGACCACTTGCACAAGAATGATTTGTTTGAGGATTTTCAGTCAGGATTTAGAGTCCATCATAGTACAGAAACCGCATTGGTGAAAGTCACCAATGATCTTCTCCTAGCCTCGGACAAAGGACTTGTCTCCATACTTGTCCTCTTAGATCTCAGTGCTGCTTTTGACACCACTGATCACAGCATCTTACTGCAGAGACTTGAACGTTATTGGGATTAAAGGAACCACACTAAGTTGGTTCAAATCTTATTTATCAGAAAGATTTCAATTTGTTCATGTTAATGA
>NW_018128126.1:328947-367529 GCF_001952655.1 Monopterus albus
TTTTTTTTAACAAAAGAGCAAGGACATGCAGTTTACCGCAATTGAATTAGGAAATATCTTAATTTCTTCATATTTTATGTTATTTATATGGGGTTAAGTGGGTCATGGAGAGGTGGACAGGAAAGAGGGGAAACAAAGGAGAGGACCTGCGACATACTGTAGGTCGTTGGCTGGACTCAATCCGCTGACGTCGCACATGCTGTGTTTGCATATATGCCTTGTACTGTAACCATTTAGTTATTGGAGCATTTCACTTTTTAAAAATTTTCTTTTTTGTGTTTGTTACATTCTCTCAGCTGCATTTTAGATATGTTCTTAATGTAAAGCAGCATATTAGAAGGTGAAGCTGATGATGTTGTTTTGTACAATGACAATAATCTTTTTCTCCAGTCTCAATCTGACAGAGAGCTTAAAAATCTTTTTTGTATTGTGCAGCAAATGGAAGGTTTTAATCCAGATCTAAGGAGAGATGTTTACAATTTTATACCTTCAGAACAACAGTAAACATTTTTAAACAACCTTCTGGGCTTTAAGAAATTCAACATCAATAGTAGTGTTCAAAATCAGTAGTCTTCTTGGCTCAAGGAGGTTCAGTTACTTCTTCCATATTGAATGAATACTATTAAATGTGGAATAAATATTGACCACCAATTAGAAGCGTCCAGCACAAAAAGCTGCCAGTGGATGTCTGTTCAAATTTGTAATTTATTTTTGATCTGATTCTTCATGAAAGAAAGTAACTTTTGGCTTTTCCCGTTTAGGGGTCGCCACAGCGAATCGTCACACTGACGACTCGCATGTTGATATTTGGCACGTGTTTCATGCTGGATGCCCTTGCTGACGCAACCCTGATTTGAACCCAGGCTGCAGTGGCGAGAGCGCTGTGCCACTAGCCTACCAGGAATTTATATTTATTCAAGTACTCTACTTAAATACAATTTTGAGGTGTCTATACTTGAGTATTTTCATTTTCTGCTGCTTCATACGTTGACTACACTGCATTTAAAAAAATATATTGTACTTTTTACTCCACTACATTTATTTGATAACTTAATAACTTAATAGTTATTTTTCAGAATGAGATTAATAGAAAAAAAACCCCAATATAATCATAAGATTTTTATTGATCTCTGGTGGGAAATTCACAACCAGCCCAGCTGTAATTCAAACTGCTTATTAAGGTAGTTAACATTATCTCCACCTTTACCAGCTGCAACAGTAAATATGATGTACACAATAATTACAGTCCAATTATATGATATACATTAATGTTAACTATGCCATTCTATATAATGAGTACTTTTACTTTTAGTGCATTAAGTATATTTTGATGCGAATACTTTTGTACTTAAGCAAGAGTTTAAATGCAAGTATTTTTACATTGTGGTATTGTTACTTTTACTTCAGTAAACAATCAGTACTTCTTCCACCGCTGGCTATTAAAATCTGGGCAGGACCTATTTCTTCTACTTTAAAATCAATTGGGTGTGGCTGTACTGTGTGTGTTTTATGGATCAACACACAGTGGCCTACCTCTGTTTCACAGAAAGCTGGTGGCAGGGCTTTGGAAGTGCAATGTCAGTCTGTCAGTCCATTTATCTGTAAAACATCCAGAGCAAGATACGTAAACAGTGTGCTGATGGTGTAATCTTCATGTTCCACAGAGACAGGTTTTTGATGAAGCTATTGACTGAACTCAACTCTGGTGTTGAAGGAATTTTTGCATATATTTTGGTATATTCAACAAGCTATATTATTTTATATGGTCTATATGCCCGTAATTGTGTACGGAAATGTACCATAGAGAAAAAAGGGGACTTCACCTTGACCTGAAGATGGCCAAAATGGTGGCTTCTGATACAGTCAGCTTGCTCACCACCTCTCTAGTTTCCACTACTCCGCTCTCATCACACCCATCTCCCAGGATATTCTCGGTGACTGTCACGTCCGGCAACAGACTGTTGGACCTAGCCGAACTGCTACTCCTTCCATCCATAGTCCACCCAGCCTCATAGTCGTCAGCCCCGAAGGCATCCTTCTCCTTGCTGTCAAAACATTAACTGGATGAATTAGCTTCACCATCTCCCTACACTGTGTCATTCTGTGCTCTGCTGCCCCTGCCACATCTGTTCAACCTAACAGGTCTAGCCTCCACCACTGCATCACTGACCAGAGGGTAGACGAGTTCTCCTACAAGGTAGTCATTCCACTCCACTGATCATATCAACACCAGATACAGCATGCCATCATGACGTTTCCTACATGTCTGGTCTTTCTTTGTTATGACTACATAACAAATCAGCATTAAATTCATCAATGCCTTATAATCAATATCTCTGCCCTGCATGGCAGCTCAGTCCAGAGCTTCACAGTTCACCTCCAATGAATGCATTCTCTGAAATATGTGACAGTCCATGCTCAAAGCTCCACTGCAAGATGCACCTAGCTCTCTAACATGGCCATAGCTGGCTTTTTTCAAGGTTTTTGGCTCTTCATCCAGATTTTTTGGCATCCATTCAGAGAACATTACATCAGAACAAGCATCATTCATTTTATTTTGCAGTCAGACTCAGTTCAGCTATACAGTAGCACAAAGCCATTCAAAACCTGCACCAAGGACTCATGCCACATTCTGTAAAAGATTATGGGCTTCAACACCTTGTCCACCTTCTAGATGACTTCCCCTTAGTCTCCCCCAATCATATTCTCTGGCTCAGTGTCTGTCACACTCCTCGTGGTGTTAAACCCATCACCAGCACCACCTCCAGTGGATTTTGGGAAAATATGGCTCGAAGCATTCTCAAACTCATAACTGAACTCTGGCAATTCCTCAAACCTCTACATTCTTCCTTAGCTCTGTTCAACTCTATCCCTTCACAGCCACTGCAATCTCATTGGGTCAAAAATGGGAATGTAAAATCATCCTCATCTGCTTTAACAATGCAACCATCGATGTTATCAACAAAGGCTGAAGTGACTCCCAGGCACCAGGCTGCCTGTGTCAGGGTTGTTCGGTTTCACTTGCCCTCTCTCCTCCACACACCTGCCAGCTATCCTCATTACCACCACCTGTTGTCACTCCTGCAATCACCAGATCTCCTATATTTACCTCGCCTTCCTACCTGCCCACTGTCAGTTCATTCTTGTGCCCACACAGACAACTAGAGCCATATTTGTTCTTCTAGAGACTGTTATGATCTGCCTCTTTTGTGACTGTTTTCAGTTTGCCTCTGTCTCCTACTAGCCTTCTCCTTGCCCATTCCTGTCTTCGACCCTCCTGCTTGGACTCATACCCCCACACGGAAACGGTTAACCTCCGGACCTACTCCATTCTGCCATCAGACTATCATTCACCAGCCAGGTTGGTGCTCTCTCCTTCTGTTCCTCTCTGCTCATCGTTGCCTTCTGCCTTATTCCCTTCTCTTCAGCCTCAACCACCTCTACTCGACCAGCCAGTGATTGATTTCCATGCTCCGCAGCTCGGCCCAGCAACTATCTTCTTCCTACCTTCCTGTGATCGACACCCATACCATCAACACCTGTTCTAGTCACAGTAGTTATGTCACGTTATAGCACTCCTTGCCTTGTACAGCACTATTAAAACACTGCTTATGGTGAAGTCAGCCTGCTAGTCACAGTAGTTATGTCACGTTATAGCACTCCTTGCCTTGTACAGCACTATTAAAACACTGATTATGGTGTCGTCAGCCCTCTGAGTCCGTTTCTCTGTCAGACCACCTCGCGTGGTGTGCGATTATAACAGCCTGCATCATTCACATTTTCTCTGACACTGGAATGTCATGATGCAGAGAAATTCTGATGTTTAGACCTCCTTTTATACTGCTTCTGATCTAATGCCCTGACTATTTCATCAATCTATCATAGGATGCTATTCTCAGTGTCATTGCCTCAGAGCACATTCTTCATACAAGTCAGTGTGGAATTCCCTCCATTCTCTCTGCCGTCATCTCAATATCTAGTCCCCATCTTGGAAGCTGCAGTTATCACTAGCTGAAGTATCTAATCAAAGGACTTCAACATATATCACCAGCAAGGCTTCATTCCTTTCCTACACCAGCACTGGATTGCGGCTCACAGGCACCAGACTCTCTGTGGCCTTCCCATCTCATACGGACACCAGGCTGCAATCTTTCTTCACCACCAGGGCTGCTCTGCCAGTCTTCATTGCTTCGGTTGCCTTATTAGGCGCCACTGCCTCCAAGAACATCATCTCCGTTGTTTCCTTGACCGATGCCACTGCCTTGCGACCATATATCACCAGCAAGGCTTCATTCCTCTCCTACACCAGCACTGGATTGCGGCTCGCAGGCACCAGACTCTCTGCGGCCTTCCCATCTCATATGGACACCAGGCTGCAATCTTTTTTCACCACCAGGGCTGCTCTGCCAGTCTTCATTGCTTCGGTTGCCTTATTAGGCGCCACTGCCTCCAAGAACATCATCTCCATTGTTTCCTTGACCGATGCCACTGCCTTGCGACAGACAGCTCCTTCTCCATTGGCTGGGCATGCTCTTTGACACCACTAGCCAGCAGCTGCCCTCTCTTCCCACTCAGCCTACCATGCCTCTCATGTTTCGTTATCCATTACAGCATCTGCAAAAGAAATCCTGAACTGCCAATAATCGCTTATTTTCTTAAACACAGCAACACCACCCGGTCAGGCAACCCTGTACCTCTCCTCTGTTTCTGGCTTCAATCCACCTTAAGCTCCTACAAGCCACTTGACCCATCACCTACAACTTCAAATACACACAACACCTCCCCAACCAACCTCCTTTTCTTTTCAGACTCCAGACAAGTTGCCACTAAGTTCTCATTTCTTCACCACATCAAGACCATCTATCTCTCTCTAACATCTCACCAAAACCTCTACTCTGAAGTCAGAATAGGAGCAGCATCAGCAGTCTACAGCAAAGCCATCCTTGATGATCATTTTAAGACTTCCCAGACCAATCATCTCCACATCAGCTGCAACCCAAAGAACATCATCCACATCCAGTTGGCTCTTATTTCTTGGAGGGTTTTGGGGTCCCTGAAGCTTGTTTGAAGGCCATGATCTGCTAACCCCTGGACATAGGAACTTAGCTTAACCTCTCATTCTAAGGTGGCATATTTAAAACCTATTAAAGCTTCAGACACTGAGGTTTTTAGGCAGAAATATTCATTCAGGGGAGGTACAGCTGGGCAGTGGTTAGCGCTGTCGCCTCACAGCAAGAAGGTTCTAGGTTCAAGCTTGTGCTGACCTGGGGACTTTCTGTGCAGAGTTTCCATGTTCTCCGCATGAGAGGTGAAACGTCTTCTACCTAAAACTACATCCAGATGCCTTCTTCTAAGTTTTTTCAGCGATGCATAGATATGTACTCAGTAACTGACTACCATGAACATGTAAACAGAGTTCCTCCAAACTGAAGTTCATAACTAAGTCTACACCAAGCACCATTCTTCTCTCATATACTGAGGGCAGGCCCTATCTAGTGAACTGTCACTATTACTGAGGCCCAATGCCAAGATGAAGTGTTTTTGTTTTCATAAAATAAAAGTAACTGATTTTATGGAATAGCCTCAGAAAGGGTAAATAACATCGTAAGGCTACTTTTTCAAAATCTGAGAACAAATGTATTAATTAGAACATAAAGAAAAGCATTCTTTTGCGACAGCAGTTTGCACTTGCAGCTGGTTTTTGTTCTCTCTTTCTCTCTTTACCTGCCCTTGACATTTCCCATCTGTCTGTGGATTGCAACAATGGGGGGAGTGTATTAGAGCCCAAAGTTATAACCATGATAAACAAGCGGGCTCAGCTGAGCACGTTTTTACATGCATTTCACACTTCAGATAGAATTTCAAATAAGTCTATTTTCCGTTAGGTCTATTTTGTTTTCCTTTTGTCAAATTTAGTGCAGTGTAATCTCCGCAGACAGCTGTTTATAATACACAACTTCTATTATTTTGTTTAGGATCCTCACCCTCTGGTGAACTGGGGAAAATCAATAAAAAAATCAATAAATACATAAACAAGATGTAGGGTTTTTTTCTAAAATATTGCGATGTCACTGGGAAGAAGGGTCAGGAGACCAGAGCTGGTTTTGTTTTGTTTTTTATTAACACACCGAACAGTCCCGCCAACCCCGAACTGTATACCTAGTGCTTAGAGGGGCATTCTGGGGGACTACACCAACAGTCTCTCTCCTCTGGCATGATTGGAAGTCCCGCCAGACACTGCTCTGCCCCAATGCTACAATACTGAAATGATTAGTAACTCACTTTTGCTCTACATACTGTAGCTGTCATATGATGTGTAGCTGTATGTAAAAACTGTTGTTTGTAATAGAATTAAATGACATTTTTTTCTGGTTTTAAGTTGTAGAGCAATTGTTAGGCTTGTCAGCAGTGCTCTGACATACCACCAGGTGGAAAGACTTGAAGATGGCCATTCACAGACATTGCTTGTCTAATCTAATAGAACTTTCTGAAGCCATATGATGACCTGACTTCCATAAAATTACTAAGCATGTTCATGTTCTCTCAAGTATAAACCCTATACTGTATATTGTCTGGATCCCACGTCTCTCAGTTTGGCACACAAGATGTCTAAAAAAGTCACAAACACAATCCCAAGACAATGTTTTTGATGTAATCCTACAGTTTAATTCACAGAAAATGATGTAAGTGTATAATGAAATCAAGGAGCTATTCCGGTAAGCAGGTCTTCTCCAGGTTATCCTCCTGAAAGTCTCTTTCTCCCCCACCAGTTCAGCCAACATCTTTAAGCTCAACCCCCACCATCGTGGCTGCTCCACTGGACGCATACAGCTGCTCATAATGAATTTAAAACCTGCAATACACAGCTTCAAACAGAGCTGCAGGCCATTCTGCAACACTGAGCTCCAGCTCATCCTCTACTCTTCACCGCTGCTGGATGCTCACTGTGGACTTAACACCCCACCGCCACTGCCGTTTCTCTTCTTGCATCACATCCCCTATCCTACAACATCCTCCCTTATACTAATTCTAGCATCTAAGACTGTACTGCCTTTGTCTTACCTCCTATTTCTTTAGCCTGCATATCTCTGTATTACCATTCACACAAAGAGCAGTACATGACTGAGCATGTACATTTTTAATAGTTGATTAGTGGCGATGTAATTTGTAACTGTTCGACAAAAAGTCGACCATGATGTCAACTTATTTTGTCAGCTGTCAGTTTTAAAATGTCAGTTTCCAAGGTCAACAATGAACTTTTTTTTATTTTGAGCCCTTTAAAAGAAATGTATTTAATAGTTGATTCTCTAGAGACAGATAGGAAATGAGGGTAATGAGTAAGGGGTGTAAGCCTTCATCATTTAGCCAACAGACACACAGAATGTCCTTTCAATCTCAAGCCTAATGAGAAGCAGACCCACAAGATTACCTGTTATTTCAAACATTTCACAGAAAATATCTTATAATTGATGCTCCTATGGGGATATATCATGGTGATCTTAAAGACTGTGGCATTTCCTTCTATTGCATCAGGACACCATTTCCATTGTTATTCCTAGCAGCAAGGGTCTGAAATCACCTGTATTTCATTTGTCCGATCCAGCTCATTGGTCTGCAGGATGTAACGAACACTGCAGCGTCTTGTGGCGGGGGGGTTTAAATGGTGTACAATCAGTAGAATCTGACTGGAGTGTGCTTATAACGTCTTTGCATGTTGCCAGATTTTTGCAGAAGGTTGTGGCACACCTGATAACCATTCAGCTCTCTCCTGTTGTTTTTCAGGACGCACAACATGCCATAATGGGCTGGCTCATACCTGTATGGTTTCTGATCACCAACAATGAGGTGAGGACAGTAGGAGCATCTGATGCGTTCCTTGGAGGACAATCAGACATGCACACAAAGTTCATGTTTGTCAAGTGCATTGCTGGAGATTAGGTTCATGTACACAATCCCACGCAGGCTCACATGCTGACAAATCAAACACAGTTGCACTGATGCACTGTGTGAACTTAAGCATAGATCCTTTTTTAGAGGTTTATCTCAATCTGCTTATAGTGACATATTAAAATGTATTAAATCTTTTCCAACCTTGTGTAATGCAACATTTTGTTAGTATTGTTAGATGACTGTGTTATAAGTAAAGCTGTTCTTTTTGGGAGGAATATTGTATCTTTAACTACCATAAAACTATAGCTACGTAATAATGAGTTGATTTATGATGTGTCTCTGTGGAGTTAATGCATTCTGAGATTAAGGGTGAGAAAGTGGATTTAAGGGTGAGAAATCAGTGCAGCCAGTATTATGTGTCTGTTGTAAAACATTGTAACTCTTAGCCTCTAGATCTATGTTGGAACTCTAAATTAGTCATTTGGTTTTATGACAGTATCAATGTATTTCCTCACTTGGTCTTAAGAAGATACAGGAAACATACAGCTATCTTACTGCTATCAAAACAAAAACCAAGACAAGTGAAACAAAACAAAACAAATAAGCTTCAAGTTAAACATCATCTTATAACACACCAAATGGACTATATACATTGTAATGTACATACAGTACACATATTGATTGGTCAGGTTCGAATGAAATTAAAGCAGAAATGTCATACTGTACTCAACCTTCTGCGCTGCTGTCTTCTGTTATGAGACACACGCCTCACACTCTTAATTTTTGGTGTTGCAAGTTGCAATAACTGTATTCCAATCTGCAAACACATTCCTTCAACTATAAGTTGTATGTTTTGTCAATTACTTTTGATACTTATTAGGCTCAAAACACTTAGCGGCTAATATGATCATCTGAAAAATTAATTTTGGTGCAGTGGTTTCACTATCACCCCACAACAGAAAGGTTCCAGGTTCTAACCTTGTGGCCGACTGGGCCCTTCCTTGTGGAGTTTGCTTGTTCTCCCCGGGCCTGGCTGGGAGCTACTCTGGCTTCCTCCCACAGTCCAAAGACATAAAGGTTAGGCTGACTGGTGCCTCTAAATTGTCCCATGGGGTTGCAACTGATGTAAAGACTGTCCCACTGGGGGGGTTATACAGTCAAAGCTCAAAATGTATATACTGTTGTATAGCAGTGGAATGTAACTATGTACAATTAGAGTATTTTATTAATCACAAAGGGGAAATTCTTGTGTTACAGTAGCTCAGCATGGATGTTTTAAAAGACCAAAAGCCAGATTAAAATTTAAATGAAGGAGGAACCTAAAATAGGCCTGGAGGGATTATATGCGCATGTAAATAAACAAAGATAAGCAATAGAAACAATTAAACAATATACAACCTGCAATGCTAACCACTGTACAATGTGCAGGTGGATTGTCCTGAAGAGCTTTAACTGTACAGTAATTTGCAGGTAAGACTTTGATATAGTGTTTGTCAGAGGAGGAGATTCCTGTCCCGACACAGAGGAGGGTCACTGCACAGTGTGACAGCAGTCAGCAGGAGATTCCCTGTAGCGCTCATCAGTCTCTGACTGAAAGTGCCTCACTGTTTGACCAGTAGGCGATGGGAGGGGATTCCCATGATGTTCAACAGTTTATGCATCCTCCTCCTCTCCACAACCAGCTCCAGAGAAGCCCCCAGCACAGAGCCAGCCTTCCTGACCAGTGTGTTCGGTCTGTTGGTGAGTTCTGGTTAGGGTCAATAAGCCCCTGCCATTTCACTGTTTAAAAAACATATCTATTGTTACTCTTTTACCATGACACTTCCTAATTTTATGAAATCTTTGCATAAAAATGACTGATGTGATATTGATTTTTTATATGTCTGTAATCAAGTCACTACACACTGTTGATGTCTGGGGTCAAAATGATCCAAGTGATAAATTCCATTTAGAAATAATCGGAATTCTCCCAAGCATCAGAATCTGGCAATCCCCAGGAAAACGGCTTATCTCTCCTAGGATGACGCAACCACATAAAAAACAGAAAACATTTCAATCATTTGTTTTTTGGTACTGGTCATTGTTTTTCTTCAATGAGATTTGAAAAAGCTGGGTTTGTTGTGTCTGAGGCACAAGATACTGCCAGTGACAAACAGGTGAAAAACCTGAATGCTTGGCCCCCACAGTGAGGGGATCCTATGGATCTGTTATGCAGTGGGGGGCTTTTTGCTGGGTCCACTTGTCCCCTTAGAGGGAAGAGTCCTGTAAATCAATCCAAAGACATTCTGAGTGATCTCTTTCTCCTATGATGAATCATTTCTCTCCTGATGGGAGGAGTCTTCTCCAGGATGACAGTGCCTCCATTCACAGGACACAAGGGCTCACTGAATAGTTTGATGGGTATGAAAATGATATGAATTGTTTGCTGTGACCTTCACAGTCACCAGATCTCAACCCAGTTGAACACCTATGGGAGACTTTGGTTCGACGTGTTTCCACTACCATCTTTAAAACACCACGAGGGACAGCGGGGCCCTCTAATGATGTAGTTAGTTGTAGTTTGTTTGCCTGTGATAAGCAACAACGTAACTTTAGATATAATTAGTTTGCCTGTAATAAGAGTACTGTGGTAAAAAGCACTGTGCACCTTTTTAAATAGTGAGGTTTCATTGGGGTCAAATTGATCCCAAACATAAGTAGTGTTACTTCTTTTGGCAAAACAAAGATAAAAATAATAATAGAATAAAATTATGTCAAACAAAAGAGATAAATGTACCTCTCCAAAATGACCTACAGAACATATAAGCCATATCGTTATTTTCCTAACTTTGTCGTTCTAGATTTCAGTGTCTTTCTAAAACTCTGCTCACCTACATCATGAGAAAACAAATAGACAGTGATAAAATTAGTTTTACTTTGTTGGGATGTAACAAGCTCAGGCCGACTTGAAAAAATGCAAGATAACCAAAAAAATTGGTTAACTTAAAAATTGTGATGATTATTTTTACTCTTAAATCACTGGGGTCAACAAGAGCCCAGCTGATGGCAGTGTAAAGTGAATCTCAACAGAGCAGGGTTAAATACATGTTTAACATATGTATTTGCTACTTTAGATGTCCACTGTATTTCAGGAGCTACTATGTTGACATAAGATTTTACAAACAAAACCTATGGCTGGTTTATAAAATAGCAATGACTGCTATAAATGAAACCATCCAGGAAAATAAAGTAGTTCACCACCAAGCTACACAAATAAAATGTCGCTCATTAATGTATCAGTGTTAATAACTCAGTAACAATGATATATCTGTACTTTTAATATGGGAAGATTTTGAATCCAGATTTTTTTACTTGTAACACAATACTTTTATACTGTGGTACTGCCACTATTTCATAAGTAAAGGACATGAATACTGCTTAATATTATGTATCTTTTTTGTTCTTTGTGTTTCTGTGACACTGTAAAATCCAAACACAGAGGTGTTTGTCTTATCTTAAGGCTCTTCACTTGACCCACAAACTGGGCACACTGTGCACAACTTCTGGGCTGGAATAGCTTGTACTCACACTATATTGTAATGTCACAGGGTAGCTCATTTTTAAAACAAGGCTCCAGTGTAGCAAGTCTTTTTCTAAGCTTAGGGGGACACCTGGTGGTGCAGGAGTGATGTGCACACTAACTCTTACTGGAATATTCTATATCACCTGACATGAAATGGAGTAGGAGTAACTTCTCGCTGTACACACAGTATTGTCAAGTCTCATTGGATAAATTCATGTGCAAACTTAGCCCCATTCACATATTCAGTATACAGTTCTCCGCATATTATCTAAATATTATTTATTTGACAGAACAAATTAATTCTAGTGTGATTATAATGTAAAAACATTCAAACTATAAATCTGTTTTTGCTTCTGAAATGTTTTATGTATCTAAATGCTCTACAGTATGTATTTACATGTTTTTTTAACATTTACATATAGTTTTGTATTTGTATAGTTATACATTTAAAGCACACACAATATTAAAGCAGCAAAAGATGGATGGATGGAGTATTATCACATCTCATCTAAAAATGTTTAATAAGTTGATATGTTGTGGTGAAGATTTTTATTGAACACACTGCATAATCAGATTATATTATACATCCTGATTCAGCATCACAAATCTTTTTTACATTGCATCTTTATCAAACAATCAGAGAGAAGACCGAATCAGTGGATTTAATGGCATTCTCTATCAACCCAATACTTTCTTATCCTGATAGTTGCACTAGCATTTCCCTTCTGCAAGTATTGTGTGATATTGCCTCATACACTTGAAAGGCCTATGACTGCTGGGAGAGATACCAAGAGATTTCACACACACACACACACACACACTGAGAGAGAGAGAGAGAGACCATCTCAGGCATATAAACACACACCCTCCACCAGCCGGGAGATGAGATAGGCAACGTCTGTTGTCTGTTGACTGCCAGAGCTTGATATCACTCAAGCCCCAGGAGTCAATCGTAATGTAGGAAGGAAGTACTACAATAATTGAAAAATAACAAGTGCCTATTAGTATTTCTCCTAACATAGTCCCCTCAATGTGTGGCTGTTTGCACAAGTTGACTCAACCCTAGCTCCTAGATCTAAAGGAAAGCAGCTTGTCGGTTGCTGCAGAACGGCCAGGTGTCAATGACAGCCGTGATGTGCTGCCAACCAGTGGTGAGTCCTGGGAAATAACTTGGCCTCTGACTGCACTACAGCCAAAACCAGAGGGCTAGATCTGGCGATTATGGGGCAGGCCAGGAAAAAGAAGGGAAGGGCACAGTGAGTTTATTCTACATCTCTAGCTCTGAGTCCCACCTTGTTCTGGGTGCTGTTCGTGTAATTTAAACAGCAGCTGCACGGTGTTTTAATGGCAGCAGAATGAAGGCGTAATGAACAGCATGCAGTGACAAACAGTCCAAAGGCAGAGATGAATGATACTACATAACTTATTTTTATTTGGCTGTAATTGACCTGATGTATAATTTCCTGACATTGACATCAATTATTAAACAAACCTGAATTTCAGATACATCAAATTGATCAATTGAAAACAAAATTCCCATGAAGTCGTACTGTTACCCAACAGCAATTTATTGTTGCATCAACAGGTGATTGTTTGTTCGCAAAATACAGCCGAGAGAGAAGCAAAGAGAAAGGAGAAAAGCCAGTGAATGTTTTCGTGCTTCTCAGAGCAGGAAACCTAAACCTGAGCATGAATCCCACTGGCGAAGGAAAAGTCACCAGTTGATGTGAAGAAGAAAGTCAACTCAGTTAAATCAACGTGGTGGAAATCTTGAAGCCATGCAGTTAACAGAATATTGCCTTCAAATAACACTCACACATGCTGTTCCAAAACCAAACATGCACTGGGTATTTCAGAGGGCTAAAGTGTAAATACTCAACGTTTTAGCAATACAAATCTCTAAATGTTTCTGTTGATGAATATTTGTAGAGCATGTTACACGCTTTTTCCAGCTATTCCTTTACTCAGTTGATTGTTTAAGCAAATGATAAATGAACATTATTAAGTAAAAATAAAATATAAAATAAAATATATACTGTATTTAGAACGGATCTGCCTCGACGCTGCTGATGTGTGTCACAAAAACCACAAGCAAATTCAATCACTACTACTAATTCAAAGAGCATTTTGTAAACGATCAATCGTCGCAAACGCAGACTGAGTCATCACAAGGCTGTGAGTGCAGGTCGGATCACAGTGGTCGCGGACAAGTTCAGCATCTCCTCTACAAGCCACCTCACTAGGGCTCGTGAGAGTTTAGTCACGCATTTGGAAACGTCTCCTTTTCTCTCGTTTTTCTAGGAAAAGTGTGTTTTTGTTTGCCCATCCTCTTGAAACAATTGTGTGTATATATATATATTCTTTTAGAAAAGAACTACCAAAATCATGCAACTAGCATTTTATGTTTGTGAGACCAAAAACAATTGGTGCTTTTGACTCAATTTTTCTCTTGGGTGCTGGTTGGGAGGTTTGGAGGTGAGGTCAGCGTGAGTGTTTTAGGCACTGCCATCCTGTTTGAGCCGCTGACTGCGAGCCTTGTAGACCTCGATCAGTAAATCTTTGACGTACTGAATTTCTCGCTCCACCGACTCTGCCTTGTCACGAAGCTCCCGGTTCTGCCCCTCGAGGCCGTGCAGCTCCTCCTCCAGAGAGTCCAGCTCCGCCCTCTTACGCAGCCTGTACCTGCAACAGGAATGAATGGTTGGTTCTGCTGCTTTGCATCTTAATCAGTGGGTCAAGTGAACGTGATCTTTGTGCTGCATCAAGAGGTTTCCTCACACAGATCACTCCTCCTTTATCACGATTTACTATTTATTCCAACTAACGCAGAGTTCATGGCTGATGAATTTCCACCCATTCTAACATTATGTGATCTTTTTCTCTGAATAGCTCAGTTTACAAAGATGTGAATAAACACACACAGACAAACCAGACTTATAAAAATGCTTAGGTGGGGCTACATTTGGCAGGGAATGAGGGACTTTCCATTTCTTTCCTACACTCTGCAGGACATTTAAAGTAACACTCCCACCATGTTAAAGTGTAAAGCAAAACACCAAGTACTCAACTGATAAGCTAAAAACAAGAATATGATCAGTAATGATCCCCTGCAACATTTGTTGAATTAAAAATAGCTGTAATTGTGAACTGTTTCTTACTTTTTAATGTTATCATATTTTCATTACTGTGCTACCAGACTTCTGACATTAAAACCTATTATTAGATGTTTGTGAAGGGTGAACCTGTTTTTAAATGAGAAAGAAGCAAACAGGAATAAAAAAAACACAGAGTCAGTGGTTTACCTGTGAGCAGCAGTTTTGTTCTGGTCTCTCTTCTTCTGCTTACGCTCTCCACTGCTGGCATCCAGAGAAACGGCGCCCATCACCAGAGATGACTTGATGGAGCAGGGCTCATCCTTTAGCCTCTGAGTGGGGCGGTGGATGGGGGTGCCCATCAGCGGCCCCTCGCCCTCACCTCTGGACAGACATTCATAGCTTTGGTCCGCAAGGCATTCTGGATAGAGGTAGTGGCCGTGTTGGGGCTCTACAGCCTGTGCTTGTGACGGCTGATCTAGGTCACCTATAAAGCTATGGTAAGGCTCTGTGCTGGCCATGGACTGGTGGAAGTAGCCATCACCGGCCACCATTGTCTCTTGGGGAATACTTCCAGAAAGTCCTCCATCTTTGCTGCAGTGCAAGACATCAAGCCCCGTGCTGTCATAACTTACATTGACCTTCACGTTGTGCATCAACTGTCCTTCTCGCTTGTGGTGGCTATCGTACGAGCCACCCAGACAAAAACCTCGAGCAATCTCTTCGCTGCAAAACATTCCTTCTGAAAAACAATAACTGTCCTCTTCCTTCAACGATAAAGCACATTCTCTCACCTTCTTGATGCTACCGAGGCAGTTCTTGTTCACCGTCTTCAGTGTGGAGTAGTGGTTCACAGACAACTCTGTGCTTCCTGAGTAACTTCCTCTGGAGCCCCATGTATCAACTCCAACTTCCTCACCGACTTTCACTGTCTCACTGATTATTCTTCGTCCGTTGTTGTGGTGGTAGCGGTGATGGTAGTTGTATGGAGCGGGTCGAGCAATTTTGGTTCTGCTGATGGGACTGCCACAGAAGCTGGCCAGGTCCAGTTCCCCTGTTGCCAAGGTAACAACCACAGGGCATAGGGTAACTGATAATAAGACTGGGAGCCCATGGCTTGAGCACCCCTGTCACATTTTGAGGATCTCTCCAACTTGTTTGATGTGGATGTAGACTCGGAGCGGAAGTAGTCCTCCAGCTGAGCCAGCTCTTCCTGCAGTAGAGAGGTCATGACCTCCAGATCCGAGGGCACCTTGACATCTTGTTCTAATGGCGAGGGTGGAAGGGATGAGCTTGGAGAAGACTCGGTCGTTGACACAAATGAGGACAAATCTACTTTTTCCGTCATCCAATCAGAGTGACCATCACCTATAAAAGTTAAAAATAATAACCATATAAGTAAAGGAATCCATATTTTCATTCAGTTGTTTGTATAGAATGATTTAAATAAAAGCAACAAATTCAGCTAAAAAATTCTAAAATCACGCAAGGTTGAGAGGATAAATGTAAAAAAATCTTAAATTAAGATCAAGCAAAACATCCGAAAAATCCAAGTGAACAACTAACCGATCATCTGAAAATGATTGAACAGCATCGTCTGCATTCGATAAAAATCCACTTAGCTGTACTCACTGTACTACATTAGCCCCCGTGCTGCACTGCGGCTCCGACCTCGGGTTGTGGAAAAATAAAAAAGTGTCTTGGCAAAACTCACCAATTAAGTGTCGGCTCTCCACTGGCTCCGCCCCCGGCCTGAGCCGTGATTGGCTGCGGCTAGCCTGTCGGAGAAGGGGAGCGCCAAGCTCGCCTGTGGAAATGGGAAAAATTTTCCTGCGAAGGATCGATGCCGCTATTGTGTTGTCTGTTCCGATCAAATAGTTCACAAGCACAAATCGTGCACTGCTGGGATGAAAGAGTAGTGACAGACCTGTGGAAAAAATTAGGAGAATAAACAAATGTCACAAATTTTAATTCAGCCTGTAAGTCCCTCACTTCAGTCTCCAAAGCTAATAGTTACCCAAAATATTTATTTCAAATTTAAAAATATTTAAACTGAAAAATAAAATTCTAAAAATAACTTGATTTATAGGGTTAATTGGGCTCCAATTAACTCTTCACTTTTCTATTTACCTGTCATCTCATAAGTCATTATTGATTTATGCAACAGTAATTAATTATCATACAGCAACATTAGTAACTTGACACACTTTGAGGAACAATAAACCATCAGAAAACAAAAATTACATTAATGTATAAAACAAAAAATTCTATGTATACAGTATAATAAAGACTTTTACATTGAACAATATAATTACAAACTTTATAGACACTATAAAATGTTTTATAATATGTAAGTTGTAGAAACATTGAATGCACACCTAAAATCTTATTTTTAAAAAGTGATATTTGAGAAGTGACTTTAAAAAGCAGCTTTAATATGACCACTTTAAAATAGCAGCCTAACGTTAATGTAAACGACGCACATTAGTAACAAATCACCAATAATATAAGGTCTGTTTAAACCTGGCGTTTGCTGAAAGAAGAAATTATCCTCGGAACTTTCCTCTATTCCCCTAAAACTAGAAAACACAGACTTACCCCATAGTTTCTGAGTAGTCTTGTGAAGTGCGTTGCAGAAGCAAACACACGGAGCTTTGCCGAGAGCAGGAAGACAGTCACAGATTAAAAAGACATGTTTCCCCTTTAGGAAGTCAGGGACTGTTCATGAAGTGCTATTTCGACGAACAGACTTGCAGACAGAAAGTTTTTAAATCCTCTACTTCTACAACTCCTAATGCCCGGACCTGATCACAGGAGACGAGATTAATCCGCAGTTTCCAGAGTTCAGCCGGCCGTTACGTCATGAGTGCGGGGACTTTCCCATTATCCAGAGACCAGAGATCCAGGCTCACCCAGCAGGCGTCACCTTACTTTTAATTGCTTTAATTTTGAGTTTGTTTGTTTTTTTGTTTTGTTTTTTGCTATAAAACGTTATCATTTGTTATAGAATTCATAAAACTTATAGTGCATATTGTTGTTGATAGTTTGTACCTCAGTTAAGCGTTTATTATGCTCTAAAAAGTTTGGAAATAAATGTATTATTAAAACTACAATGTAATTGAGTGTTTTAGTGTATAATACGTGTAATGAGTGTAGCCTATAATAAGCACCCCGCTGGAAAAGGTTTTTAAAAAATTAACTCTTCCTCCTAACAGTCTTTAAAGTCCACAAACTCCCAATTTATCTAATTTAGATATAGGAGGAATGATAAAACAACATGCACACCTAAACGCGGACGGTGTGAAAGACTGCTCAGTGCACGGTAGAGGCGGCACTAGCTTTCGGTGCGCCGCAGCGGAAGGATATTATGTTGCAGTTCGAAGGTGTAACTTTAGTTGCAGCCCTGTTGCATCAGATCCGTAGGGGATTTGCTGAACGCTGTACCAATGTGGCCACAGCATTGGTTTAACTGGGGGAACTTTTCTCTTCCTATTGGCCTGCTATCACTCTTCCTCTGATTGTTAATCATTACACATTAGCACCATCCTGGGACTAACTGGTGTACTGTATTTTATAACCTATGTTAGTGTGGCAAAAAGAAACTGTGACCTATGAGCAGGGATCAAACTGTTTATTTTCTTTTAGTTCAGTCTGCACAGCTTGGTGTGGCCTCATGAATTTAGTAAAAAATTTATTAACATGAATAGTATGGAAACTAAAGCCCTTTATCACATGTGCTATGTAGATATTGTTTACCACCTCACTGCTACTACACTTTATGAGGCTTCTGTGTCAGACATGCTATAATATAATAAGCAGGATTTTGTAAAAATGTGTGGATCAAGGTCTTTTACGTGTGAAAAATTCAGTGCTTTATAAATATTTTGTGAAACCGCAAATGAATTTTATATAGTTTTAAGAAGATCTATATAGACCTCTGCCTGTGTGGAGTTGACCCCAGGAGAAAACTAGAGCACATGGTATCTGATGTTTCTTCAGATGATACACACTGCATTAAATCTGAGGTTAATTTAAATTTAAAATAGACTTTATGATTTTCCATGAGTAAATTCCCCAACCTAGATTTTTAGGAGCATGTCTTACCTGACAGGCATTTTCCTAACGTTCATGTCTTTTGTGAAAGATAAAAAAAGCCATAGACAGAATATACAAACTAAACTCCACACACATACACACGGTTGAAATGTTTTATTTGAATTTGCAATTACATTATAAATATACAGGAATCAAACATTTACATATATACATTCATACACACATTTGACTTTCTTTGAACGCTATGGAAAGCTGAATCGAAACAAACTCTTACCCACTCTTTTTTGGTAAACCTGACAGTCAAAACCAACTAAGATTTCAGTGCTGTCAAATATCAGTATCACTCATTTATATTCATGTCCTGTCTCACTGATATCTGGGATCAAGGATTGGCACTTGATCAGTTTGTCAGAAAAAGCTTCATCCATGTATAAGAAGACAAAACAAAGATTAACTCTAGGGTAATGCCTTAATTTACAGAGTGTTACTGAACAGGTCATGAAAGACATTAAATCACCTTGGCATCACATAGAAATGTAACATGGAGCTGACAGTGGTACAGAAGCAATTACATCAACGATGCAGACCTATAGTGCAGTAAAGAGCCTTTAATCAGCTGTAGACACATTTAAAACTGATCGAGAGCTCAGTTTAAAAACAGATGTGTGTATGTATACATGTATATCAATGCTATTTCTGCTATTTCTATGTTTTTATGTGAATATTTTGTCTGATAATGAAACAGAGTTTGTAAATTGACCAGCAGTATATGTGAAATATAAGAATAAATGTTGTATGAATAAAGTAACACACTGTAATGTATTTTATTTGTAAACAATTATAATTCCTCCTGTTGGAACAAATAATTGGAAGCTGATGTATAACCAGACAAAATGTAAACATGCTTTCATTTGATAGTTAGTTAGTTAGTTAGTTAGTTAGTTAGTTAGTTAGTTACACAGCTTTTTCTCTCTCCTCCCAGGTTTTTATCAAGTAGCTGGAAAACTGTAATATTTCATATGTGAACAACCAACTCAATCTCTCTGCATCATCCATATTTACAAATTTATAATTGTAGACAAGATACTGTATAGTGCTGAGGAGTACATTTAAACATAGTTCAAACCTAAACGTACAATACTGTAAATCAAATCAGAGGTAAATAATTTGAGACATTTTTTAAGGTATAAAAGTACAGTTGAGTTGACTCATTTAATTAGCTTACAGAATGCCCTGGTAGCCGAGCAGTTACAGTGCACACCACACTACCACACTTTGATTCAGGCTGGGGACACATGTTGAATATGGTGACTCCCCCAACCTCCATCTTGTCTGTTTGCAGTCTACTGCCAAATAAAGGCAAAATGCCAAAACATTACTTCCTCACTTAACAACCTACATACACATACACATCACTCATTGCATAACTGACACACAAGAAAGTTGTCAGGAATCACAATTTTCAAAATGACAAACCACTAAAAAAACACAAAGTGTGGCTCAACCTGTCATTCAAAGGCATGGTGTCTTAATTCCCCATCTGCTTATAGCATTAAGAGAAACCCTTGTAAGGTCCACCCTTTAAACCACATACTGGAACATACATTATGACACACAAACTGGAGAACACAGTAAAAAGAGCCTTGCATAAGTTGTATCAGACCAACAGCCATGTCTGATGATCTGAGCCAGGCTAATGTACTTGGAGGCTGGTTTTAGCCGTAGTGTTTTAAGTCTCAGGAGTTTGAAAACTTTGGAAGGAGACTTAAGACCAAGGGTGTGTGTCTGGCCGAGAGACCGCAGCAGTGACTTACCAGATGACACCAGTCAGCACTGAGACTCCCTCGATGAGGCTGCTCATTCAGCATTTTAAAGCCCACATTAAACATACAGATAGACCTAGACACATGCAAATTTAAACTTAAGGGATGTCATGAGATTCATTCCTTTAGTCTTGCTGGACTACAACATATCATTTTACTATAAAAAGTACCCAGCTACAGGCTGAGCAGGACCAATTCCAACAGTGTGAAAGAGAAAGTTTGATGTGCAGTCATTTTGTGATCAAATGAATACGTGTCAGTCATGTGCTTGTTTCTGTGGCTGCAGTCTTTGTGAGGCAGTCACTGTTTAACAGAGATATGTTTCTATAACGTCACATTCTAGAAGAGACTTAAAGGTCAACTAGAAGTTACTTGTTCAAAAATAATAAAATAAATAAATAGGAAAAGGGCACACAAACGCACTGTAGTGTGCTGGCTTTTCAGTTTTAGATGATTTCCATAAAAATATTATTACTAAACAATTTAACAAGAATGGAGACTATGTCTTCACCAGCTGATTGTACTCACACACTTTCTGCAGCTAAATTAAAAAATATTGTGCTTCAGCCAAAAATCAGACGCCGCAGGCCTGAGTCTTAGGAGTCAATGGCTTAAAACAAACAGCTGTGTGAATGTGAGTGGGAATGGTTGTCTGTCAACACGTCAGTCCTTTAATAGACTGGTCACCTGTCCAGGTTGTACTCCAGGCTCTGGACCTTGGGGATAATGGATGGATGGGTGGGTGATTGTTCCCAGATTCCACAGAGACAGATGATGTAGTCAAATTTACCAACAGTGGCATAAAACTGGAGTCAACTCTGGAGTTAGTGTGTTAAACAAAATGAAATGTGTATGTGTAGACCAGGTTTTCCCTGTATGTGTCTGATAATCCCCCTGTAAGTACTGCCTCGTGTTAGAAATCAGCCTGTAATGTAATAATAAATCCAGTTTGTACTACAACAGGTAATTATCACACTTTTCCTGTAATCAGATATATTTAAAATCTCTCTCACCAGGCTTGTTATAACTGACCTCCAGGCTGCTTGTGTGGCATGATGGGTGGTGTGACAGGTAGGACATGTGGAGGCTGGACAGGCTTGACACCCAGCATGTCCCGCTGTCCTCATTAGTAAAACCAGGATGGCTCTGTGTGGTTCTCTGACTGGAACTCCTCCACTAACCTCAGCCCCCCCCAACAAACCAAAAGCTGACTGAAGAAGCCAAGTCTTCCTGTTGCTATAGTAATAGGCAACACCAGCTCACCCTTCTCGAAAACATGTTTTGGCATCCCTGTAGCCGTGGGTTTTTACGGCCTCCCCCTCAGAGCTCTTACATCCCCATTGTTTACACTGTTGGTCTGCCTATTTTTGCAGACAGTGCACTTTTTTCATTATGCATGATGCACCTCTTTAGTCGCGCATGAATTTGTAATCATCCTGGGTCATGGAGATCAGTAAACGTTGTGGTGATATGTGCAATACCCCTGCAAGGATTTTCTATTGAATCTGCTCTAAAACCTCAAACAAATTACTAATCAAGAGCATAAGAGTCATCATTTCACAAGGAAAGTTGGAACATTATTAAAAAATGATCAATTCAATATTTATATACAGATTTAAATGAACAGATTAATTACAAATAAATAAAATTACAATTTTATTTCAATTGTATGTTGAAAATTCTATTATTATTATTATTATTATTATTATTATTATTTTAAAGCACCTGAAATGAAATCTCTGTGACCTTGACACACAAACATCACATAATGTTTGAAATTAACCTCCTACATTGTCTCCTGTATATTCTCTATATATTTACAGTAGAATCCACAGATTTCAGTGTTGTGTGCAATAGTGACTCTACAACAAATCCGTTAGCCTACAAGCTTTGCTGTATTGCGACAAAACGATTGCCTACTTTTTGTGTAGTATTGCCCTCCATCTGTCCATTTGCACTGTATAACCATACACGAGCCCTCTCCAGCAGCGCATCGGTGGGATGGGAAGAGCCTCCTTCAAAGACGCAGGCAGCCAGGCACTCCTCTACTATGGCACATTGGTATCGGTTACACCATAATTTCATCACCAGCAGCTCCCTGTGAATCCTGCTTACATTAACTTTTTACAGGGATTGGCAACACAGAGGCAGAGATGCATGGCAGTGCCGGCACTTGAACCCATTTACATTGAGCCTCCTGTTCAATAGTTGGTCTCAACATATTGTTATTTGTTGATGAAGTGTTGTATTTGTATGAATAAATGGTCTGAATTGTGAAGAATCCCTGCGGTTACAGTGCGATTACAATGAGAGAAAAGGCGAGGGGGGATTAAAAAAACAAGAGGATGGGAAGACTTCAAAGTGGCAAAGTGTGCAGGGCTGTGTTTGAATGATGGCTGGTGTATTGTTTTGATAAGTGCTCCCCGAGGAGAACATGTGAGGCAGCGTGTCACTTTCTCCTCTCATCTCCGCGATAGGGAGCCAGGCACTGAGGGAACGTCAAAACCAGCCGTAATTACAACGTTCACACAACAGTACTGCAGAGCGCTTGGCTGACACTCACATAGCAGTCCCAACACACACACATACACAGAAACTGCACAAAAGCAAATTAATTAATTTGCCTAAATGAACATGTTAGACCTTGAGATAGAGACATGGATACTGGCACACAGGGAGCGAAAAAGAAGATCAAATGTAGACAATTTAATTCAGTCCCCATGATACACACATCTGCTTTCATCACTGTTCACTGCAATATTTGCTTTTAATGTACATGCTTGTTAGCAGTCACACCATAATGTCAAATTACACTGTTAATTTACATACTTGTGTACTGAACCTGAAACTTCAATTAATGTTACATTGGTTCTGCTTATAGTACAAAGTCAAATTATAAAAGTAACAAGAATAATTAACCCATTACACTGGCCTTCAGCAGATTTTAGGTGTTAAAATGCTGATTAGTGGAGGTTTCAATATTCAAACGTAACATCTGACTCGTTTAAATAATATTGTCAGCATAATTTTGCACACACCTTTAAAACATACATAATGATGAAAATACATGAAGAGAAAATAGCACACTAAAATTAAGGAACTTAATCATATATGTTTTTCTCTTCGATGTGCAGCTTCAGTTTGTTTTTAACAGTCGGACTTATATTTACAATAAATGGAATGGAACTTCGAAGTCAGCTTTTCACAACAGGTTTAAATATTCCTTCAAAATAAGTGGAGGAAGAGGCCCTGACTACTTCAGCTCTTTAACCTACAGGTTTAACCACTGCACTGTTACTTCACTGTTAGTCAGAGCCCCACCTCTAAGGTCCGGACTCCACAAACTGTCATGAGATTTATAGGCAGAGGAAATAAGGTGTTGATGCAAAATATGGTGTTTGATTGTTTTTACAATTCTTTTTTAAAATCTTTGTAGTTATCTCATGACTTGCTGTATAGTTTTATTTTTTCCGGTGTCAAAATACTGTTCACATCAAACAATTTAATATGGGGGGGTGGGGGGATTCCTTTTCAATTCAGCTGCTCACAACTCAGAGACATGCACCCTCTGCAATGTCTTAAGTTGACAGCTGAGCCATAAGTTGACATTGTGTAATAAGTGTCCCAATCAAGTACAGTTAAGGCTGAAATTAGGAATTTGCCAGAAAGGGCCTTACAATCTGTAAACATACAGCCTGTATTATATTTTAACATTTGGACTGGGTTCCACATAAATGAACATTTTACTCAGAGTGTGAGGGGAAAGCTGGATATGAGATTTATTTTCTAAAATCAGTCCAACTGAATAATAATCAGTGCTGGATTGGCACCATGGTTTGATCCTGGTCAGGAGCCTTTGTTGCATGTCGTCTCTCTCCCTGCACTTCCTGCCTGTAGATCTGCTGTCACTGTCGGAATAAAGGCACAATAGCATGTAAAAGACATTATAAGTTCCGGCATAGATTTGAATACATGATCGGAACATAAAGGCACACACATGGTTTACACTATATATGAAATTATGTTAAACTCATGAGGACAAGTGAGGCTTACTGAGCGAGACAGAGCATCCAACATCTGTGAAGTGAGGGAAAGAATGTTTGATGGACAAAGAATATTATTTCTATGTGCAGCACCTCTTTCATGGTTGGAATACTGATTCTGTTATTATAATGCCAGATATGATTCAAACTCAGATTTTTCATCCCACTTCAGTTTCCTAGGACAATCACACAGAGATCTGAAGCCAAGCAGATGAGTTTACATCCAGACAAACCCACATTACTAGATTACTGTTGTTTTTCTCAGGGTGTTCCGCGGAGGCATCTCATAACGATGTTGTGGTTGGGGGAGAGTGTAACAAGCCATCGTGGTCTCATTACAGCAGGCTGTTGGTAATCCTCTGCCTTTGATCTGGGAGCTGAAGGGAGCTGTGTTTTACTGTAGTAACAATGTTTTCCCAGCCCCCTCAGCACCTCCATCAGCAGCACTACGATGGCTGAAGAGCCACAGTCTGACGAGAAGGTGTCTGGTTGGTTTTTTGGAGTTGTGTCGGTCAGGCTGAGGTTAAGGAGATTCACTCTACTGGAGATTACAACAGTTGGGTCAGATGGAGCCGTCAATGCCGAATAATTTATTTTTGCTTTAAGGGGTGATTCAAGGTAGGCAGGCCGCATATAGTGAGACCAGGATGCAGAATATCATTCGTAAATATAAATACACAGGAGGCTGAACACCAGCCTCACCATCATAAAAAGGTCTGCTCACGCAAAGTGCATTTATAATATCAGTTTAGATATCTGCTACGAAATGATCATTTATTGTTTATATGAGCTTGTATGACTCATAGTAATAAAACCAAACCTATTAGTCTTTGTTCTATATTGTACAGCTTAAATAGAAAACCAGTACTTTGATATAAAAACATGACAAGGTAGTTGAAAGCAGATTATTTTTTCTGCAATGATTATCTTAGAATTGAATTTCTGCTAATCGCACCTTACAGTGTTGGGATGTAAATCCACAAAGGAGCAAAAAAAATTATATTTTCAATAAAGCAGTCCAAAGAAACAGTACTATCAAACTCACCTAATAAAATGGAGCCAGAGTAAAATCATCTTCACTTTGTCTTTTTAAAATCATGTCAAACAGGAAATCCCATCCAAAAGAATGTTGTTCTTTATTGGTGTCTGACTGTCTTCTCTGTGTACACCTGCCAATAAAATGTGATCTGTATATGATGATATATTGTATCTGATGAGGAAAACGCTTGCAGGTGTAAAAACAGAGCCCCCACATGCTTGCACCATACGGGATGACAGCTCTAATTTACATGTTCGGATCTGATGACAGTAAGGGCACAACTGAGATGAATGCTTTTTCAAGCACCGTTATATCAAGATACTGTATCCAGGCACAAATCACATATTGAGATTTGAGTGACAGGCATTAGTGAGACAATGTGAACACACACCAACGCTGCAGTGCTCACTAACAGGGTCATGTACAGTCATAACATAAGGAAACCTTTTCAAACAGAAACAGTAGTGCAATGAACATCTTTTTTTACTTCATTTTGTCTGAAAGTGTAATATAGACTAAAATATATACATTAACAAAGATCATGCTATTTAAAGAAGCAGGCAATTTTAAGAATTGAGCTTAGTGGTTTAAAGATGCTTAGCTTAGCTAAGGATATCGGGGAAACGTTTAGCCTACATGGCAGTTTTTAAAAAAATCTGCCTAGCAGCACTGCTAAAGCTCAGTAATTATCATGCCAGAAAATAGGAGCAAAAAAACTGTAGAACCACAAATAGTTTTAACAGTTTTCTTCCTGTTTTTTGTTTGGATGAAATCAACAAGATATAACATGTTACTTGAGCTTTTGGTGAGCTTTTTGCTTGAGGTGTTGGGATTTGGTAGACTAGCTGTTTCCCCTTGTTCTCAGTCTTTCAAAATGTGCTTCATGGTGCACTAATAGCGTGTGTTTTGGAGCACTGTCGTGTTTCTATGTGCCACTGCTTCACTGAGCTTTCGCCATGAATGCTCATGTCATCAACACAAACCAACCTACCAGTGAGGAACAAGAAGCTACAGACTATCAAAAGGCAGTCTGGAAAATTTAATGTATTAGCACTAGAGAAATATTCCTTTTTGTCTTAAACAGAAAGAAACTAAAATGATGAATAAGGAAAACATATATTAGCATGTGATAACCACATGATAGGATTGGCATTGTGAGCTTGTTAGCATGTTAATGTTAGTATTTCATATGGTATCACAGAGGTAAAAAAAAAAAAATCTGCTAAATATCATCATGTGAGCACTTGCACTCTGAGTTTGTTAGCATTTAGCTCAAAGCCACACTGTGCCAAAGCCTCACAGATGACACCAGTATGATGGGAACTAGTTAAATGAACATTTTTTTTCTGCAGTAAGTCAAGTGTGGCTACAAAATGTAAAACAAATAAGTCATCAAAAAACAAATTGAAACATTTTGAATGTCTAAAAATGTCTTAGAGGGAGCTGAACGTTAGAACTTAATTCATCCAAAGAATACAAAAGATAACAGGCTGGGTCCAGGGTTTCTGGAGCACCCATGGGACTGCTGAAACAAAAGGCAGTGCCTAATAAACCTCTAGAAACTCCACAGCCAAAAGAACTGAAGAAACCAAAGCCAGCCAGCACTCTGCTAAGTCCACCACCTGAAGCTCAACATATCCTTGTTCAAGCTTTGCAGACACACACACAGAGAGAAACACACACAACCCATTTTGTTATACCAGTAGGGGACTCAAAAAGTCTTATATGGCCTCGATGATAAAAATGCTCTGGGACTGTGCTCACTGCTGGCTCATGTACTGCTGTTGTGGGCTTCTGTTTGTCCCTGAGCTTCAACATTTTGGTAAAAGTGTGGATTCCAATAAAGGCTTGTTAAACAACAGATTTCATTCTCTGACTCAAGAGGGCCCTGCATTGCCCAGAGGCGTAAGCTGCTCCTTTGAACATTTAAATCCCCATGCAGCATCTGACTTCCCTTTGTTATTCACTGGTGGATGTTCCTGTACTGTTGTTCTGTGTCCTATCGCTCTGGAAAGGCTTCAGCAGGCTGTGTAGAGGGAGCTTTTAGCTGTAAAAGATCATCTCATTGAGATCATCAAGCACCAGTTAATTGAATTTTTATATTATATCTCTGTAGGAGCATAGGGTGAACATATTGTTTTCATAAAGAATTCATAAGCCAGTGATGGGGAGCCAGATTTAATGAGCTCCTCCCTGGATGGGAGATGAGAGACATGGAATAGTCTGATCTCAGCCTGAATGTCTGCTGCCCTCTCCTGCCTGCTGCTGCTAACACACACACCACATTCAAATGCCTCATAAAGCAGCTGTGCCGACTTACAATGCCAGTGTGCAGTAAAAGTGTTTTAGTCCCAGAGTGCACTTTGTTTAGCAGCATTTAATGCATTTAATTTGATATACTTGGACCTTAGTCACTGCTGTTTGCCCAGGCATAGCAGCTTGTAAAATAATCCAATCCAAGGCTGGATTACAAATCAGGTCCCAGCTTCACTGTAAATCAGTTGGATTTCATCAGTGCATTAATTACAAATCTATTACAGAGCTTGTGTGATTAATGTTCAATACTAACCAGTACAAGTTGTTCATTATCCACATGTCGTGGCCCTCTTTTACCTGGACTTGTGTTAAAAATCAAATTTTATTACAAATTTTATTTTGTAAATTTGTATTTTGTAGTGCCGTCAATTGATTAAAATATTTAATTGCAATTATATTTAATTGTGATTAATCACAAATTAATCACACTTTTAAAATCTGTTCTAAACAGTGGTGGAAAGTAACTAATTACATTTACTCAAGTACTGAGGTATCTGTGCCTGAGTAGTTTCATTTTTGGTTAATTCATACTTTCATACCACAATGGCATTAATTAATATGAATTTCTCCTCCATAGACAGGTAAACAACGGTGTATGAAAAGAGATGTGTAACACTCTAAACAAAATGGGTAATTGAGAAACCCCATATTTTAAATGGCATAATTCAGAAATAGTCATTTCTCCTGCTTTACAACAATTCTCTCCAACGTTACAGAAACAACACATTAACAGACATGTGTTGTTTTTTTTTAAACTTACCATTAAGTCCCACTGAAATGTGGAAACATCACTCCCTTTCAAGTCATGGTTGCTGCATCTTCCCCCACATGACCTCTTACAGTCTCAAAGTAGTGTAATTAATTCCAACAGCGTAGCATCGACAATAACATCATGGATCGTTAATCTTCTCTTTAACCAGCAATATATGCAGCAGACACACTGGCCTCAAACAGTCAAAACAAACAGGTACTGTGCTCCAGGGAATCCAGCCTTGAAAAGCCGATCATTCACCGCTATGAGGGCTTCACTGGCCTGCTGCTTGTAGGTTAGAGCCTGTCAGGTAAAACCGCGAGTCCCTGTACAGGAACATTCCCAGACATGCAGTAACCTCAGGCCCTGTATTTTTCTCCACATCCTCTGCTCACAGTGCAGCAGCAGGAGGGAAAATATATCCACAAAACCTGGAGCAGTTGAAAAAATTCTCCTTTTACAAAGGCACCAGTGGATGTCTTTTTTTTCTAATAAGATTTATTGAAAATATCCATAACAAACAAGGCAATATAACAATATGGTGGGGCACCGGTGGATGTCAGGCAAGCTCACATTAAAGCGTAACTGCCTGGAGATTATGACCATTCAAGGAAATTCTTAAACTATCACGTAATACTTTATTTTGTTGAAAATGAAAAAAATCTAATGAGAGAGAGTTTATGAGACGTGTATAAACCGTGTTGCTTCTGCATAGAAATACAGTTTTCAAGCTTTCGGTCACATCTAAGTTGATAATTGACCATTGTAACATTGTAGATCAGGCAGAAAACGTGCATGTTAATTGTGTGTCAAAAAATTTGTGGCATTAAAAGGAATTTGACTTAATGCTTTATAATTGCATTAACTTTGTCACCCCTGGTATTTTGCTTACATGATGCATTTTTCAAAACAAAAATATGTTTAATTAAAATGCCACAAACTAACTAACACAGAGAAATGCTGGGGCCAGGCACTATTTCAGCATAACTGGTTGGTCTCCTGGTTTAATAAAGCTTCCATTAGAGCAGGGTACATACACAGTACACAGGGGACTTTGAATTTAAATTACTATGAAATTTAGCTTTATCGGTCAAGTATATTATACCACAGAGTATACCACTCGACAAATTTAATAGAAGCGTTCACCCTAATGTTCCTGTCATTTGGTGAAATTTTATTAGTTTCTAGCCAATTCATTTAAAACACAAAAATATTATACTAATTAAGCTTCAGTGAAACATCCACACTGCAACAGAAGTCAATTGACCCTTCAATAATGAAATTCCATTCTTTTATTTATTTATTTTTATTTAAGTTTTTTTTGAATGCCTTTATTTTTGATGATATATACCAGTACTGTAGGATTCACCTCCTGGACAGGGATCATGCCAGTCTTGAACAAATCTGTGGAGAGATGTACTGCCATTATTCACAGATGATTCTTTTTAGCTGCTCTCTGCTGTAGACGTTTAGTGTTCTGCTCTCTGCTTTAAAATACTCCACAGGTGTCCTATATGATTCAAGTCAGGGGACATACTTAGGACATAGTTTTCACTTTTTCTTCTGTTTTTGCAGTGTGTTTGGGATCATTGGCATGTTAAAAAGTCCTTCACATGATCTGATCTGAAAGATAATTCTTGTGCCAAGTCAGAAGCACCTACAGTGGTTCTGCTTTCAATGCATTGTTGTGTAAAAAAAGAACTGTGCATGGTGCCATTTTTGAGGATGACTACTGTGGCTTCTGTCACTGTTAGTATGGCTCTCCCTATTTCTTCTAACCACTGCTGCAAATGTGTTTCAACATATGTTCAGTGACTATTAGTGCTCTTGTACCCTCTCCCATCTTCATGAAGTCTCACACTCTGATTTGTTGTTCAGGCAGTTCCTTACTGTACCACATGGAGTCATGTTGCAATACATACATCCCAGGCCATAACTGAAAAGGCTGCCATGTCCATGAGTTCATTTATAACTGTGTTCATACAATTAGCCTTTTTTGAAAATCATAGCTACATTTGGCACTTTTGGGGCTGTATTATCAATGTGGCGTATGTAACCAATATGTTTAAATTATATGCTGTATAAGTTCAAATATCCTACAATAAAATTTTAAAATAATACATTTTTTGTAGGATGGTACAGTATTTAATCACTTAACAGTTTAGGGATGTTGCACAGGTACTTCATTTTGCTGTATACTGTATGCTCCAGTAGCTTTCAATGGTCTTACACACAGTGCCAACAATGAATCTGTACAGTATACAGTACTGCCTGCTTAAAATGTGCTTTGATGTTCTGTAACATTTAAAATGTGCCTGTTTAAAGGCCAATTCCATTACATTTGGAATACAGCTGGAATTTTAGTTCATTCATGAGACTGAATCTAGCAAAGTCACACTAACGAAATAGTTTCTATGTGGTAAACAGCTCCTGGAGGCAAAACAGAGCAGGTTCCTGTGCATGTTTTGTACACTGTTGAATGCAGTCCTCTGTACAACTCTGTGGAATATGTGGGATGCCTGTATACCAAAATAGGACAGAAAGTCATGTTGCACATTTGCTTTTAGGGCTGTTAAAGGGCATTCTGAGAAGTATAATGTTGGAGTACTGCAGAAATCTCCTCATCAAATCTTTTTTCCAAAATGTGGTAATGCAGTGAAAATATTTTATCTTGTTTACAATTTACAATATTTTCTAAAATGAAGTCATTGTTCCTGATTTTAATGCAATGACCTGCATTGTTCACTCATTTTCTAAGTCTAGGACAATAAATAAAATAATTTTACTTTCTTTTGAGAGTCGGGTGAATTGCATTCAGTATCCTACAGGATATGAATTTGCCAAATAAAAATAGAAACATACAGTATCAATAAGATGTGGTCAAACACAGATTGATTTTTATCTAAGGAACTGCCATGCTATCTTAATCTAAAACCAACTAACATCTTCTACTAACTTGAACTCTGCATAACCTTGGGAGCTGTGCTCCATGTGGAGTGTACAAGGGAAGGTGGAAGAAACACCTGAAGAAAAGTAACACAACTGAAGTGAAACCAATATTCAGTTACCAGTATAACACTACAGTGATACAAATACTGTATTGGTAACATTTACTCAAATGTACAAAATAAACATACTCAGAAGGAAAAAAAAGGCTTTATTGTCACTGTGTGAAGAAACTGTGAATCTCCATTTTGGGGGATTTTCAGCCATCTGTAAAGAAAAAGCATCAAAGAATAGAATATGATTGTGTTAGATAGGCTCATCCCAACAATTACCCATTTAAGTATAAGCTCTTGTCAGTGGTGTTTGGAAAACAGTGAAGCTACAGTAGAAGCAACAATTAGCTCATACCTGACCAGTTTGATTTCTCTAAATTGTGGCTATATAGGCTAAACACCTGTTTCTTTTCTCTGCTCCACTGTGTCCCATCAAATCTCCCCTACAGGACATAATGTATAATGTGGTAATGTTGACTTTTAACTACTACCTTGCACCCAGACCCCATGACTTTGCTTGTCATAAGGAATAGGTGTGACTTCAGTCTGTAGCTATCTAATGTAAGACCACACCTCTCAGACAAAACTCAAGGTGCACACAGTCAGGCTGAAACGCCATACGTTCTTAGCATTTCACTTCCATTCAGCCCAATAGCAGGATGGTTTTTTGAGCAGCAGAGATCAAAGGCAGGAGGAGACAAAAGATAAAAGAAGAGCTGGAGAAAAGACCCAGAAAACCTCCAGTGGTGACAGATGCTTTCCAACAGACCTGAAATGAATGAAAATCTTGCCCTTTGTGTTGTTATTCAAAATTGCTATACTTTAACTAATTTAAGTTTTTGCAAATTGAAAAAATCAGACCACCCTATATCTTTGTTATGGAAATCAGTCTCCACTGATCTGTATTATGCTTTCTGTCCTCATCCAGGAAAAAGCAGAGGGAATGTGACATGTCAGAGAGAAGACTTTTAATATCTCGAGTGAAATTCCCCTTACGTTTACCCTTTCCTGTGGCTCATAGGCCCTCATCTGAATTGCCTGGGTACACACTATGTGTATGTGCCACTGTGTCCTTCAGCTGTGTGTTTAAACTACTCACCTCCCCCTGGCAATTACTGTAGATGAATCTTGTTGTTGCCAAAAGGGTGGACTTCACTCTGCCTACCGTACAAGATCCTGATGCTGGTAGAATGAGGAGGAAGCCAGTTGTGATGATGACAGATTCCCCAGAGCTGTTTGAAGCATTTCTTATCAAACAACCTTCTAACTGAACCATATCACTGGGACACTCCTCCAACTTTACACATTAAGGAGAAATACCATTCAGCCCAGTGTGTCCTCTGTAGCTGTGTGTGAGAGCTTGGGCTTGGTAGCTGCAAGTTTTTAATGAAAATCTCCAATTACAACCTGGAAGTGTAGGATTGAAAGACATGGGGAATATAGTCTAACAAAGAAATCAGCTCGGCATATATGAAAGGTGCCTAGCTGAGTTTTTGTGTAAACAAACAAAAGTGATTGACTTGTTAGCCAATTTTAAAAATATTTTAACTAAACTAACTAAATTATAGCCAGTAAAATATCAAACAGTCAGCACTGCAAATGTTTTATGAGAACTGAAACAACATGTATATTAGGTCTCATGTTAGTGACCAAGGGCTCTTTATACGCAAGCTACACAGCCAAAGGGGGTTTGGTGCATTCCTGTGTAGAAAATGTGACGTCCAGAATTTTGTAACATTAGCAACTTAACATGCGTTTACCTTGGTACTGAATTATGACTTTAGTTTGGGAGTTCTTTGAGCTTTGTGTAACATTAGTGTTTACTCCTTAGCTAACATGATGGAGGACCAAAGAGCAGTTAGAGGTGGCTTATGGTGCCAGTTTAGTTCCTCCTTACACTGCCAATATCAAGGCACACTGTTCTCTTTAAAAGGTACTGAGCCGGGCGTGGGGGTCAGTGTTGACTGTCCCTTATTCCACCTTGAGAAGTAGTAAAATTGGCACAACTGTTTTGTCTCAGCCTTTGTGTAAAAGGCAGCTTGGGGAGGTTGTAGGCAGACGGGTGTGACATTGTGATGAAGTGCGGTTTCTGCAACACACCGGCAGGGGATTTCACTTATAACATTGTTGACAAAAAACAGAATCATGACCATGAACACTGTTCACAACAACTCTGAGTTATCAAAAATGTGCAGGATGAACAAAACCCCATCCCTACTCTCTTCCTCTGCCATTGTTGATTTGAAACCAGCATTACTGCTATACTTTGTATTTGTGATGTGTGTTGTATGTATGGGTAGGCTATATGTTACATTCATTGTCACACCTCTAATACTGGAACGCTGGTACCTGTGTAACCAGAATTACCACTTCACAGCTACATGCCTCTACCAACCAGTCACATTCACAGGAATAAACAGACATGAGGTCATAGACTTTTGACTACCAATATCTAATAAGTTCATCCTTGAGTCCGAGTGGGTATTTGTGCCAAATTTTATAAAAGAATTCCTTCAAGGTGTTCCTGACATATCGCGTTGACAAGAATGGGATGTTCAGATGTACAGACTGACGGCGCAGAGGCCTTTATACCGGCTTTTTCTTAGTTCAGTGTAAAAAAGCCAAGCTGCAATAAAGAAAGGCCAGCTTAACACCAGCAGAGTCTTTTTCTAAAAGAGGCTTTTGTTTTGAATCTCACTAGACCCTCTAGCGGCTGGAAGAATTAGGTGGAGTAGCTTTAAAGTTCTACATAAACACAATTTATCACATGCAATTCTTGATATTCAATTTTTAAAAAATGCTGTGCATAGAAGGAGCTTTGACTGTAAAAGTTATGATAACGTAAACCATTAATGCAACACTGACATCTTCTATTTAAGTGTTATACATAAATATTGCAAAGTCTAGATGTGCAAAGTTAGTAGAGACATATTCCAATAGACTAAAGGCTGTAATTAAAGCAAAAGGTGGTTCAACAAAGTGCTGACAGGAGTGGGTGATGCCTTTCCCAACTCACCGATTCTGTTTTTGAATTTTCAGAGTTTTTTCTGACATGTTGGTGTTATTATATCTTTCACTTGGATGTTATGTGTTGCACTGAGTAAATACAGCTGGATAAAACAAAACTGTGTCTGTCTTCATTTCAGGCTGCAAAGCAAATGTGATTATTTTAAAGGGGGGGTCTTTTCCATGCCCACTGTATCTGTACATGAGCTGCATGCTGCAGTCAGGCCTACTGTTGCTCAATATAACTGCATGATCACCAGGCCTGCTTTACACCGTGGCTTCTGTAAATCCCCTCTCTCCCAAACTGAGGTATGTACTGCACTTCTCTCCGGTTGTTTAGAAACTGGAGGGGTGGACTCCTGGCAGCGCGGAAGAAAGTGTCATTCTTTTGGGAATAGGGAGGAGGCTGCAAAGGTCCAACGGACTTTGGGAGGGTTGACTGAAGCGGTGGGGGCGGCGGTAGTTTGGGGGTATAAACAGCAAACCACCGCCACCGGTGCGTGTGGCTTGCTGGACGCGCATCCCTGTCCCTCTGTGCAGTCCAGTCCGTCCGTGTTGGTCCGCTGAGAAGCACCGAGTCTCGTCTGCAGACATGGCATCTGTCATCCAAATATGTGCTGCCATCCTCGCTTCTGTGTTCCTGCAAACTGCGACATCGGCCCGTAGTGGCACGTAAGTTTGTCATCAAGCTGTCGTCTTGTCTGCAAAAGTTTGGATTGTGCGTCACACCAGATGCAGCTGTGCATGATTTAAGCCACACTCCGTGTACAAAGATGCAGTGTATTTGTTCATTCGTGTTGTATTATAGAGTTGTTTTTTTAAGGACCAAAATAAAGCATCGCCCCTCTGCTAAGCCAAGGAGTCCATTAGTTAACCTCAGGATACTGTTATGTAATCAGCAGAGAATTAGTCTCAGTGTGTGTGTGTGGTCTCTATCTGCTACCGCTTTCCATTGTTTGATTAATATTCTTCTGCTAAAATGATCTGGACAGGAACAAGGAGAGATACATGTAAGAGCTTAATTGGTTAGTCTATTGAATCATCCAAAGTCATGACCAAACCTAATTTTAATGGCAAGCTGTTTCTGTTTATCATGCAGTTTTTAAGCTAAGGACCAAACAACTGCCTCGTTTTGTTATCAAGATAAAGACAAAAACTGTCTCTGGATATTGATTTCCATTTTGGTCTTTGTTTTGCTGTCCTCTGTTATCTATACTGGGGTCAACTTAAATGCCTTGCATAGTTTGGTATTAGAGTCAGATGACTTTTCATCATTGTGCAACTTTCTATCTGGCAAAAACACCATCAATATTCTCAGCAGCAGCACCCAAAACTCAATTAAAGGTGTCCTTTATTTCTCATTGGCAGCAGCGGGCCCCTGTGTGCCAGCCAGCCTCAAACAGAGAAAATCCAGAGGAGTTGTTAGCTGAATCTCGATAATGTGCATGGACGGAGGATGTCCTTCAAAGCAATTTCTATGGAAAACACTTTTTTTCTATCACCACATTTCAGCTACTGATCTGTACGTGTCTTTTATAGTTGCTGAAGAAGTTCTCAGGCCTTTTAAGTAAAAGTCCTTCATTCAAACTCCCACATAAGTATTCGTATCAAACTACAGTTTTAAATTGTAGCAAAAGCACTAGGTACGCAACTGATATTTTACAAATGTAGTGCAATAGAAGTATAAATTGAAATACTCAATAAATGAAGCTGCAGAAGATTTAGGATCAGGACCACACCTAACCACATCCTTTTCCCTTACCCCTGCTGACTTCCTTTAAGTAGTTCTGCAATCTTAACATTAACCGCTTCTGTTTTACATACAATAACTAACCCTGCCTCCCTTCTGTTTGTTTTTCTCTGTCCTTTTCTTCTTTGTTCCTTCTCCTACTCCTTCCTCCTGTGTTCACACTTCCACATGGGGCATCTGCTGTGCCCGAGTGCAGTGCAGATCCCTGTAGAAGCTTCCCCAAACCACTGATCACCACCTGAGCATTTGTCTACATCATCATCTGTTATACAGCACCTCACATTTTCTCTCAAATCCTGCTCTCCATCCTCATTGAAGCGTTGTCCTAGCTACGAAAACTGCGGATAAAACTGTGCTTTACACCACTATCCTATTTGTACATTTACCCCCAGTAAAAGATCAAATTTTTAGCCATTTGAGAGCAGGATAAGTCATGGATGTAGTAACTGGATCCCTGAGGCAAAGATGGTGCCCAGTCACTTGAATGAAAATTGGTTGCTAGGCACACAAGCCAAAATCTGCAGGTTTGTTTTCATGTTGTGTAGCACACTGCACGCATTAGTGTTTTCCCCACTGGCCCCACTCACACGCTCCTGCTCAGCTTGTAGACTTTACATTGGGGTGATCCCACTTTTCTAGGCTCTGGGACGGTTTTACAAATCTATAACCTCCATGGATTTAAAGTTGATCATGTAGTAAAAACCAAGCTTGTTTTCATTTGAGGGTTGTCCTCTCAACAGTTTTCCTAAGTTGAGTGTTTTTAGTTTTCATTGCAATATCGCGAATGGCCACTGGGGAAAAATGTGGCAGCAACACTGAATGATGACGTGATGACGCCGTCTATATGTACTCTCCTAAAACACCCATTGGTTAACTTCATAGGATCAGATCAAAACGTGCTCCTTTCCTCAGTGTTTCCTCAACAGACACACTTGTATTACTTTAAAAAATTTTATGGACATGTTCTGATTACGTTACTCATCATCGGACAGAAAAGCAAAAAAACAACAACAACAACAAAACAGTTAGGCCAGTGCACTTTCTTATAGCCTTAGCCTTACATGAGTACTGGGGGAGTTATATCTACAGCTTCGTGGTACAGGCCCAGCGTTCACCACCACCACATCATAGCTTCACTTAGTTTGGGTGACTCTAGTAACGGCTAATTCACTTCACCTGCTCAGCCTCAGGATATTGTACTTGCCTTGTTTTGTAATGTTTTGTTCATTTCTGTAGCACATCCTGTCCTTGTCCAATTAATGCAATTCCCTTTGTCTACCTGCAGCATTTTTGCAGTGACATTGAACTCACGTGTGCAAGGAGGTAAGCAGGAGACCCTATGTGCCCAGATCCAGGGCCCCACAGAGCCTGTCACTCTGACCGTTGCCCTTGACATGGTCTCAGAGAGAACGGTCATCCTGCAGGAAGCTGTCGAACAGGACTTTTACCGCTGCTTGAAATTCCAGGTCGGAACATATGTGCACACAGTGTGGCAAGTTTTAGACAAGGGGGTGAAATCTGAGTTTAGACAAATAAATACTCATCCACACAGACAGCTGTTTAAATCACACAAATCCACAGTTCTTTTGTGTTGCATGAATGATCAGGCTCCTGATATGGCTGAGATTTTTTGTTTCACTTTGACTTACCCTCTGTAGTGAGCTGGGGAAGATCAATAAAATCAATTAACCAAACATAAATACGCCACTGACGTCTTCCTGATGAGCCTACATAAACTGCTTTCATCCATTTCTGCTGTCTGTCAGCCTGGTGAAGACTTTGTACAGAAGTTTGAAGTTGTGTCCTGTTTTTGTCATCAGAACACTGCTAATGTCTCACTTTCAGGATGGATTCCCAATAAATGTTATCTGTAGTTTTCTAGTAGCAGCAGGGTAGAATAAAGCAGAACTCAAATTTTAATGCTTGTAGTGGTTAAATGCATCCCTGTGGTTTCCAGACACAGTGGACAGTGCCCCCCTCGCCCTGTCCTAGTCATCCAGCCAATGCTATGACTGAAGCTGTCAACACTAATGGTTCCCTGTAAATCCCTGCTCTGGGGACTGGCACACCACAGTTCATTGTTGCGTAACTTACCAGCCTTGCTCCATGTTGATGTGAAATGCCCGGCCTGACCTCGATCTGCACTGTGACGGTTAGTTTCACTTCATTCCCCAGTCCAGACTACCTTTGTCTGTGCTACTAGACAAAGGCAGCTTTCTCCTAGCAGCAAGCTATGCATTACTCAGAGACACAGG
>NW_018128126.1:367866-378408 GCF_001952655.1 Monopterus albus
AGACTCACAACACACACAGGGTGACCCCTACAAAGGTTTTGAAGTGTTTCCAGTCACTGTTATGTAATAGCAGCTCCAATAGCAAGTGGAAACATATGCTATGCAATAACCTTGTGTAGTGGAAGGGGTCTGCTGTTGCTCAGTATTAGCAAAGCTGAGATAGACTCACTTCCAAACAGTTACTCCTGTACCATTATAACTGAGAGATGTTTCACAGACAACACATTCCAAGGAAGGAAAATGTAAGATTTAGAAAAGTGCTTATCATGTGGGCACAAATGAAATGTTCCACATGAAAGAACATTTTTAAAATTCCTCCCTTCCTACCTCTGTCTCCTCCTGAACAGTCAAATATCCTATGGTCCTGTGTTGCAGGTCCCTACTGTGGGCAGCCGCACAGTGGCAGCCATTAATGTCAGTGTTCAGGGTGAGAACACCTCGATGACTAAGAAGACTAAGATTGCCATTGAGCCTCCTGCTTTCATTCATATCATCCAGACTGATAAACCTATCTACAAACCTGGACAGACTGGTAGGTGTCTGATGTCACGGGCCAGAATCCTATTCACTAACGTTTAAAGTGTTAAAGCTTCCTGCTGTGTGGAAGACTTGGTAAAACTGCTGCAGTCGTACTGTTCATCTTGCCCACATTATGCACACGGAACTGCTTATTAATTCTGCTGAACTTGCACAGTTTTGGGCTGCTTTTAATATGTGCATAATGCTGAGCCTTCACTTGACGACTTTAGGAATCACATTTATATTCAGAATTTGGAGGAAGGGTTATTCCTCCTCAAGAGGAATAGCATAATAATAAGGTAGAGGCTGTTTGTAATCCATGTGAAGTTCTCTTCATCTTTTTGAGGGGGGAGACTGGCAAGACGAGTGCACAGGCTTGTGCAACCTCAGTGGCTGTGCATAGCCACAGCACCTGGTATGCCTCCATCCAATTACTAACCAGGCACAGGCCTGCTCATATTCTAAGACTGGATAAGACTGGGCATGATCGGGGAAGCATGGCGCTGTAATCTGTGTGAAGTGTTCATTAAAAGAAAACATCCAGTGCAAATTTTGAGGGGTTTTTTTGGCTATGTGTGATGTTTGGAACCAGTATGTTGGTGCTAAATTAATATAACCTTGAGGTGATAAAATGTGAGCCAGCACTTTATCCAACTTGACATCTCTCTGACACCTCATTTTGTTATGATTGGTATTTTCTAAATGGTTGTTCCACCCATTTGGTATTGGACTTACATGGAGAAGTTAGACGTCTTTTGAGACAGAGTTTAAAAAGAATGGTTGAATTTGGAGAAGCAGAGACAGGGACCCCCTTTTTTAATTCTGTATTTGAACCACAAAACAAGAGCTCCTACTGTACATGTACCATAATGCAATTCAGTAGTGGCTGAAAGGCTGGGTGCTTATCTGGTATGAAGGGTTAAATTCCTTGCCCCAGTTTTTACCTCTGGTTTTCTGTCAACAATTTGAAGTCTAAAGTCCATTCTGAGATTCCTTGTGGTGAGCAAAATGATTTCTGAGTCTAATATACTAATTAAAATTAAAGAGGACTCCAGTCAGTTTTAACTGACATGGTTGGTTCAACTCAGCCTTTGAAAACAGCTGGTCACAGTGTCTTCTGTGACTGAGGAGGAGCTCTGAGTCTCAGAAAAGACAATGTCAGAGTGACTTCATTAGGGTGGTCTTGGCTTGGGCTCGCTGATTACAAAATTATACTTTGATTATGTGATTGATTGATTACATGCAGCTTGAAAGATGTCAGTGGGAATTACAATGTGTTATTGAGTTGCATCATGGGGTCCAGTGGTTTTGGAGCTAAAGTCAGGATACTTTGACGTGCGTTGCTTCAGTGTTAGTCTTTTTCTTTTTAATCTGTCTCTCAGCCTTATGGAAGTGCAATAATAAATCACTGGAGTGTCACTTAAGACTCGTTTCTCATTAGCCTAAAACTTCACTAGAAAATTTGTGCTCTTTTTGTTTGTACGCTATATATAGAAAATTTGAAGGTGCAGTGTGCTGTAGGATTTCATTCTCTTTATTATCATTGCTGTTTTCTCACAATTTCATGTATTACAGTATATTAATATTCTAAACTGATAGTAATTATTATAATTTTTTTTTTTTCTAAAGTCCAGTTCCGGGCTGTCTCCATGGATTCACATTTCATTCCTGTAAATCGTGTGGTAAGTTTTATTCTATTTCTGAATCATGTGATACTGTGTGATGTGTTCCAACCAGTGAACTTTGTAATCTGGTGTGATTTCTGCTAAGCAGTTGGTGAATCTGAGGAGCAAGGTCTATTTTGGTTCATGAGAGTGGGAGGCGAAAGGAGGGCTGTTTGTTGATTTTCGAAGACAGTGTGGGTGTGAAGCTCTGTGTGGAGTAGTGTGATAAACATGCTGTCAGAGTTCATTTGGCACACACTGCATTTGACCCAAACATCTGAATCAATATGGGCTCGAGGCCTTTTCTGTTTGTGATGACAGGCTGAAAACAAGAAATCCATTCAGATGTATCTAGAAACGATTCTAGTTTGTTACAAAGTGGTGAATTCCATCACAAAACAGACTCAATATTAAAGCTGCACTCTATCACACATTATGCCACTTCTTGTTTCAGCCTGTCTCTGAATAAATTATTTGAACCTAAATGTGATGGTTTTTTATGGCTGCAGCATTACCATATGAAAATATTCTGCATGTCCTGTGCATCATTTACAAACACTTAACCGAAAACATAGCTTAATGCAAATACTTACTATTAAAACTTTGACATCTTGACTGGCTTTCATTACAGAACTCAAGCTTATAATGCATGACCTTCGGTTTATCACAAGTTTTTGCAGTGGAAAAACTAAACTAGATCATTTTCTTCTGTGAGCCAGCTACAGCTAAAAATCACTTATACTACACTAATGTAAAAACTTTTTCCTACTCAAGAAATAGAGTAGAATATTGACACATTTATGGAAAGGCTTTACTCGTGTATTCTAATTGTATAATATGCAAATGCTGTGTGCAGCTAAGCGGCTTTTTACATGAATGTTTTGTTTTTTTCTTTTCAGTACGAAGTGGTGGGGCTCCAGGTAAGAAACAGCACAAAATGTTTGCATTAGAAACTGAATTAGGTTCTAATCAGACATTGCCAGCTCTCCCACCAAATGCTAAGTGATTTATTCATTTTCTTTTTTTAAATAGATTTTTAGGACTTTTGCCATCATTTTAGGTGCATGATATTCAGTCCGCGACTGGAATCAAACCGGTAACGTTGCAGTTACTGTATGTTGCGTGAACCTTAGATGTTTCTGTAAGCGGCAGTGCATTTCCAAGTGAAACAGTATGGTGTGGGATTTGATTAGACTGTTGATGAACTGACTTCAAAGTGGGTGCGGCTTGCCCCAGATACATTTGATTGGATTAATATATGTGTATGCGCTCAAGTTTAGGATGGCTCATTATAGATATTTTATCAGAGTAAAGACATGGATCTTGATAAACTGCTGCAAAGATGATTTTTTTTGTTTGTTTGTTTGTTTACATATGTGACAAAAACCCAGAGAAAACACATTCAAAGAGGATTGCAAGTTGGAAAATAAGATTTGTTTCACAGGGTCTTTACAGATGATCATGATACAGACAGGCAGGCTGGGTAAAGGGCATATGCACATTGTTTGCCTGTCATATAATTCTGTTCATGTAATGTAACACCCATACTTGAAAACTCATGTATGTGGGATTGTAAAATGTTTGGTGAATTTTGGCTTAGTCCATATTCCCAAAAAAGATAAATAAGCAGGCTGGGTAAAGGGCATATGCACATTGTTTGCCTGTCATATAATTCTGTTCATGTAATGTAACACCCATACTTGACAACTCCTATATGTGGGATTGTAAAATGTTTGGTGACTTTTGGCTTAGTGCTAGTACCCAAAAAAGACAGTGTAACATTGGTATCAACCAATCGGGAGAGAGACACTAGTCTGAATGGGTTGAAAAATAGAAACTCATAGACTGCACAAGTTGTCACCATGAGTCTGTCATTGTTTTGCACCCATAGGCTTGTAATATAATGCAGAATGGAGCAGCCTCCAGTAAACCTGCCTGTTTCATTATTGTATGCAGGATCCCAATTCAAATCGCATTGCCCAGTGGTTGGATAAATCCCTTGCTAGCGGCATCCTTGATCTTTCCCACCCCCTGATTCCAGAGGCGCCCCAAGGAAGATACACGATCACTGCCTCAACCGACAAAGGAGAGCAAATATCCCACAGCTTCGATGTCAAGGAATATGGTCTGCTATATTATATATTTGACATTAAAGATACAGAATTCACTTAAGGTAGCACTAGCATGAAACTCGGTCCACTCTTCTCTGCCCAGTGCTCCCTCTCCCTGCTCAGCTATGCTCTGCCCAACCCTTCAAATATTCATTATGAAATTAAAAGAAATGAAATCTCTGATTGGTTTGAGAGGTCAATTCTGCTCAAAACCTTTTAGAAACTAATATCTGTGTTGCTCAGTGAGTCTAGGTCACAGGAGGCTTCGACAGCAGCTCTCATTAAGACGAGTTTTGGAGCAGATTTCTACAGCAAAAATATTGAAAAAACTTGCATATTGTAGCTTTTAAAAAGATGAGTTTATATACATTTTGAGTTGTAAGATTTTGATTCTGTTTGCTTTAGTTTTGCCAAAGTATGAGGTGAAGGTTCACCTGCCCAGTGTGATAACCATCCTGGACAAAGAGGCAACGCTAAAGATTTGTGGAAAGTGAGTGTCCAACTTAAACAGGACCGCCAGAGGCTAACATTAGCACTCAAGTTTAGAATGGACCAGTGTACACTGGCTTCACAAAGTATTCAGAACCCTTCACTTTACATCTTTAAATGTTCACAATGTATTGTGTTTTAATAGACCTTTTTCACAGCTGACATTTTGACTTGTCATAGTAGGAAGAGGTGTAACTGATAACGCTCACGATGGCTGCATTCCATTTATGTGAGCCACTTCCAGAATCATGGTTTCGTGCACGCTGGCTGAGTGGCATGGTTTAGTGGGACGCTCAGTGGAACTCAGTCATTGTTAATGTTAATTACACATGTGCTTTTTCTGCGGTGACTATTCAAAATGTTTGCTGTGAAAAAGGTCTATTAAATGGATAAAAATGTCATTTTTGCCCATCGGTTGACACTTAATAACCCATAATGAGAAAGTAAAAATATGTTTTTATAATTCTTTGCAAATGTATTAAAAGTCAAAAAACTGAGACCCCTTATTTAGCTAAAGCTCCGTCCTTGTGCTGTGTCCTGCAGATACACCTATGGGAAACCTGTTCTTGGTGCAGTCAAGGCAGTGGTTTGTAGAAATGCTTTCCAGTTTTACTGGAATTCACACCTTTCCGAGAATGACATCTGCAGGAATTACATAATGACTGTGAGATGAGAAAAAAAAAATCTTTTTTTTTAACCAGTTTTATTTAATTTCAATTTGAAATTCACCCATGTTTTTATTTTGTAGACGGAAAAAAGTGGTTGTGCTACGCAAACGGTGAACCTGACAGAGTTCTCCCTCGACAGCACTAAGTACCTTGATCATTTTGATGTGAAGGCTGAAATGGAGGAGTATGGCACAGGTAAGCTGGACAAATACCAGATGTTGTTCACTGATGATTGAGCAGTAATTCCTCATGAGCTGTGGTTTGTATGTTTACTGCCATCCAGGGATTGTCCTGGAAGGCACTGGGCAGGCCAGCTTCACCAATATCATCAGAAAGGTCACCTTTGAGGATTTGCCTGCAACATTTAAGCGAGGCATCCCGTTTGAGGGAAAGGTAACCAGTCTGGGAGCTACAGCCGACTGTCACCTGCCACCGCAAAAATCATTTCTTTTTTATTCTGGGGCTAGCAGTGTCGCCAGTCCGCTACTTTGGTCCCAGCTGAAATATTTATCGATGGATTGGTTACATAACATTTTGTACGTTATTTCATGGTCCCATAGGATTGATTCATAAGGATGACCCTAATCCCAATGATTCCAAGACTTTATTTCATTTATCCTGGGAAATATCAACATCTAGTGGATGGATTGGCACAAAATGTAGTTTTTATTTGTTGTGACCTTTATGGTTTCCAGATGATGTATCCTAATGACTTCTTTGATCCCTGAGCCATAAGGTTCGCATTTCTTGGATCTGAATTAAGCAAATCTGGAATACTTTGTCACTGCATTTTGGGAAAAAAACTGTGCCACGTTTAGTGATGTTGCTGAATCTAGAATCTGAAAGTGAACTGATTTGGAGTGTAATCTTTGGATTCTGTTCAGTTAGCAGTGCACACAACAGGATGTTAAATTTAGTAAATGAGTTGGGTAGTTTCCAATAGTACATGCGACATATCAAAATCACGTGACCAGATTACCCAGTACTGATTGCATTCATGCTCACTAGAGGATGAATCCCGTAGATTTTGGACACTTTATTAGCTGTGCCACCCTTTGCACATAGCACATACTATAAAAGCTTTCCATGATTATTCTGAACATATTCACACGTCCAGTGAGAATAATCCCTTTAGCTTTAACTCAAATGACCAGCACCACAAAGTTTACAGTTTTGATCCTCCTGGATTTTCTGGCGACTGTGTTGAGGAATAATGACGCTGATGGATCTTAAAAGTTTGCTTTGGGTTAGTTTCTACTTTCTGACATGTTGGCAGGTCAAAATGACGGGCCCAGGCAACCACCCTATTGCCAATGAGCCAGTGTACCTGCTCGGTGGTGACTCCCAAAACTTAACGTTGACAACAGACATGAAAGGCATGGCTTCGTTTTCTCTGGACACCTCCCTCTGGACTGACCATTTCAGTCTGACGGTTGGTCACTGTTCTCCTGTTATTCTGAACCTGTTTATTTAACAACTAGTTTAGTATTCATCAGTTTTCTGATCAGTATCTAGTTAAAGAAACTTTCATCTGATCCATTGTATTGAATGTGGCCCACATAGGTGTACGTTTTGTTTAAATGAGGGGGTTTAATGTTGCTTTGTGGTTGAGAAGTGAAGGCTGACAAATAATCATGAGTTTGACGTTTGACTTGTTGCTGTTGTATCAACAGGCGCGGCCCACAGCGAAGAATATATATGAACCAGGTGTGTCTGATAAGCGTAGACCAGAGTACAAACCGGCCCAGCACTACATCCCAGCATTTTACTCCAAGAGCAGTAGTTTTCTGAAGCTCATGCAGGTCAGCGAGAAGATCTCCTGTGACAAAGATGTAGCCGTGCGTGCACAGTACATTATCCAGGGGCAGGAGCTAAAGATGGGACAGGAAGTCCTTGACTTCTTTTATCTGGTATGTGTTACAGGGTATTAGCTACTCTGAGTATGTAAAGAACCATCTGGTGCTGTGTAGCAGATGAATGGCACAATGCTGATTATTTGTGGTTTAAGAAAATGTAATGTAAAAGTTTTGGAAAATATTTTACCACATACAATCTTTGGGAATGCTATGGTGTTCAAAACATGCTTTATTTGTACCTACTTTGTGTGTAAAAGTTCCCATAACACTTCTGATTAGCTGGAAGTGATGTCAGTGACATCCACCATTTTTGAGACCACTTAGACCATAAATCTGTATTATGGCATTGACTAGTTCAGCAGTAATTAAACCACTGTAATGAGTTTGTCTCTGAAAGGGCTGTTCATGGAGGTGGGCACTGAGTGTGTAAAAACACATTCAGGAATACTTTCTCCTTTTAATGTGAAAAACACACATTAACAAACATCTGTACCTGCAACTTCTTTTAATATAGGTGATGTCCAGAGGTGACATTGTGCAGCATGGTCGTGTCCCAGTGGCTGTTAAAGCAGGAACAGGTACAAACTAGTGTTATTTGATCTAACAAGTCTAATCTTAAAGCACGAGTCTGGTGATATTCTTTAGTTCTCATGAAAATAACAAGCAACAGTGGAAGTAACCCACTTATAAGTACGCCAGCCTAACGCAAGCCAAAATATCTTATTGCTCTGTGCCATGGAGCGCTGTTCTTAAAAAAAAAACAAAACAACCCAGCAATGACCAGATTGCAGTGGGTGATGCTGTACCTTCATCACATGAACACAACAGCCACTGTAGTTTGTTTTCAATCCCACATCCTATCTTCTGTCCTGCTGCTGTAAAAAATTTACACAGTACCCAGGAAATACAATATACTCCAAGTAAGTGAGATTTGACAGAAACTACAGTGCCCATCTGTCTGAGGAAATTCCTGAGCCTTTGTAATAAAACTTCTGTACATTTACTACATCAATATAATAAATTATCGTGAGGTGAACTAACACTAGTCTTGTCTTGAGATTTCTTGACAATAACAACAGAAGTTAGCCTAGAGTAGCTAATTTGCTAGGTCATCTTCAAGCTAGCATTGCCGCTGAATCTTTGTACATGTGTTAAATAAGAGGTTTTATGTATTGTTATACTTGTTATACTTATGTCATACATCACATGACACATTTGTTTGTCTTTCTGTTTTTCACACCACAGCCAACAAAGGAGAGTTGTCCATATCACTCCACCAGGTGACAAACCTGGCCCCATTTGCCCAGGTGGTCGTCTACACTGTGATGCCCACTGGAGAGGCTGTGGCCGACAGTCAGGACTTCCCCATTCAGCTGTGCCTAAATAATAAGGTAGTTCACAGCCACAACAGAATGAATCCAAGACTTCAATTCACTTCTGATATACACTGATCAGCCATGACATTATGACCACCTGCCTAATACTGTTTACATAGGAGTCAATGTGGTAGCTGGTTGACACTCGTGTCACTCTAAAGCTCACTGTTCATCTTCTGTGAATCCATTTGCTTCCACAGTTCTACTGTCAAGAAGAGCACAGATGTGTCTACAATTCAGTGAAAAACTGATGTAAAAGGAGTGAAACTGTGGTCGTGAGGACGAGTTAGAGAGAATGTTTTAGACCAATCCAACAGCCTCACCACTCTAGGTGTGATATCACCACTACAGCCCCTGACTCTTTCTCTTCATAGATACCAATGGACAGTGTTTCTCATTTTCAACCATTTTAACAAAGATTCAAATACATTTTAATCTTTTGAAAAGTACAAATGGAAGTTAAAAGTTTAATCTACAGTAGATCAACCTCATCATCAGTGAGCCGTGGGCGTCCATGACCCTGTCTCCAGTTCACCATTTGTCCTTCCTTAGACACTGTTGGTAGGTACTAACCACTGCAGACCAACAACACCCACCAAGACCTGCAGTGTGGGAGATGCTCTGACCCAGTCATCTCACCCTTCACAGTTTGGCCCTTGTCAGAGTCACTCAGATCCTTACACTTGTCCATTTTCCTGCTTCCAACACATCAAGTTTGAGGACTGAATGTTCACTTGCTGCCTAATATACCCCACACACTGACAGGTGCCACTGTAACAGGTAGTCAGTGTTATTCACTTCACCTGCCACTGGTCATAATCTTATGCCTGATCGGTGTATATAACCCCAAATCAGAAAAAGTTGGAACCTTATGTAAAATCAAAATTAAAACTATAAATGGTGATTTGTAAATCATCTGTGTCCTGTATTATACCGAAAACAATAGAGCAGCACATTATTTGATGTGATACTACATTAAATTTATTCTTTGTTCAATTCTGATGTCTGAAGCACATTCCAAAAAATGTTGGGGCGGTTGCAATTCAGCGCCAGTAATGAAGTAAAATAATGAAATGATTCCATGTGAAACAGGTGACTGCATCATGATTTGGTACAACAGTGGCATCCAGGAAAGGCCGAGTCCTTTAGGAGCACAGATGGGCCGAGGACCACCAGTTTGTCAATGTACTGTATGTGTCAGAAAAAGACTGAAATGTTTACAACTGATCTTCCTCAGAGAAAGATACAAAGAGATTTGGATATGTCACCCTCTGTGGTGCAGAACATCATTAAAAAATTCAAGGAATCTGGAGGGATTTCAGTGCATAAAGTGCACAAGCCTAAGCTGGATGACGGTGCTCTCTGATCCCTCAGACGGCGGTGCATCAAGAACCATCACTCTTCTATAAGCGATATAACCACATGGGCTCAGGATGACTTTGGCTCACCTGTGTCAGGCACTACAATATGTAGTTACATCCATAAATGCTGCTGTAAACCGTACTGTGCCAAAAGGAGGCTCTATGTCAACAGTGTCCAGAAGCTCAGTTGACTGCTCTGGGCTCAGAGGCATCTGGGATGGACCATCACACAGTGGAAACTTGCACTGTGGTCAGAAGAATCAGTGTTTCAGGTCTCTGTTGGAAGGAATGGATGCTCGGGACCAAAGACAGAAAAGAGCCATCCAGACTTTTACTATCAACAAGTCCAAAAGCCAGGGTCTGTCATGGTCTGGGGTTGTGTCAGTGCCCTTGGCAAAGCTAACTTCCACTTCTGTGACGGCTCCATTAATGCTGAACAATACACAGAGGTTTTGGAGCAACATCTGCTGCCTTCAAGACGACGTCTTTTCCAGAGAT
>NW_018128126.1:379288-380475 GCF_001952655.1 Monopterus albus
CGTAGCCCTTTCCAGCCTTGTGGAGGTCCACAATTTTGTCTCTGGTGTCTTTTGACAGCTCTTTGGTCTTGCCCATGGTAGTAGTTGGCGTCTGACTGACTGTGGGGTGGACAGGTGTCTTTAAAAAGCTCAGACAAGTGCTACTAATTTAGATTAATGAGTGGAGTAGAGGTGGACTTTTTCAAGGCACTAGTGGCCTAGCCAGTCTCCAGACCTCAATCCAATAGAACATCTTTGGAGGGAGCTTAAACTCTGCGTTGCTCAGCGACAGCCCCGAAACCTGACAGATCTAGAGGAGATCTGTGTGGAGGAGTGGGCCAAAATCCCTGTTGCAGTGTGTGCAAACCTGGTCAAGAACTACAGGAAACGTTTGACCTCTGTAATTGCAAACAAAGGTTTCTGTACCAAATATTAACACTGATTTTCTCAGGTGTTCAAATACTTATGTTCAGCAGTGCAAGACAAATAAATTCTTTAAAAATCATACAATGTGATTTCCTGAAATTTTTTTAAAATTCTGTCTCTCAGCGTGGGAATGCACCTACAATGTGAATTTCAGACCCCTCCATGATTTCTAAGTGGGAGAACTTGCAAAATCGCAGGGTGTTCAAATACTTCTGTTCCTCACTGTAATACAGGGCACAGATGGTTTACACATCACTTTTCTGATTTGGGGTTGTAATAAAATGTGAAGACATTTAAAAGATTTGAGAGATGAGAGGAGGACAGACACAAGTGTCTTCTGATCTGTTCCCTTTGCTGTCTCCTGTGCAGGTGTCTTTGCAGTTTTCTTCTCTCCAGGAGCTTCCAGCAGAGGAGACCACACTGAGGCTCCAGGCTCACCCAGGCTCTGTGTGTTCTGTCAGAGCCATTGACCAGAGCGTCCTCCTGCTCAAGCCGGAGCAGGAACTCACTGTTGACTATGTACGACACCAGTCCCCAGTGCTGCTTTGAGCTATGTTGACCAATACCAGCACTTTAACATTGCAGTTGTGTTGTAAGTCGCATAATGGCCTGATTTTAGAGGTAAGAAGTGGAGATAGTATTAATGTATCCACCAAATATGGTGTGGACTGGCAGTCAGGCCTGAGCTGTGTCCTTGTGACCTGACATCACTGGGATTTTGGCATGCTTTTCATATTACATGTGTCCTGCTTGACTAATCTATTTACTGCTGTTTGCAAAGA
>NW_018128126.1:380546-389131 GCF_001952655.1 Monopterus albus
GCCCATTGTAGACCAATAGCAGGCTAAACAGAACTGGATGTCTGGCACAGCTCTCAATACTGTTTACATAGGAGTCAACTTTTGTTACTTGCACTTTATTTTTCTTTAGGCTTAGCAAATTTTCAGTTTCTCAGATTTTAAGGTTCTAACTGACCCAGAGAGAGTTATGATTACCCCACTATTTTATCATTATATTTAAGTTATTGGCACCTGATATGTTTAAACATAATGGCTTTTAGAAGATTAGACCGATCATCAGTCAGTTAGACCAGTTCAGCTCATGATAGCCAGACTTGACACCTAATTTGTTCAACTGTAGGAGTACGTATACTGCAATACGTTTAGGTGTTAACATCACCTACATCTGTCAAACCGATTGCCCACCCTGACTCGTGTACACGGGTGTTTTTGTGCAGGTGTACAGCCAGCTGCCTTTGCAGAAGGTGTCAGTCATTGTGACTGCACAGCAGGGTACTGCTTCTCAGGGCCAGGGGAACTTCGTCGTGCAACTCGCTCATTCTTCATGGAACCGAACAATCAAAAGGATGACGTCTACAGCGTCTTTAGAGTAGAAAATTGGTCATTTATTGGAATTGATTGTAGTCAATTTATACGTAGTCTGTTTTATATTTACACAACCAGTCAAAAGTAGGAAACCCTTTCCCAATGAAGTGAATGGGAAAGTGTGTCCAGACGTTTGTCTGTCGTGTATATGAGAAAAGAAGATGTTGGATGTCCATCTTGCTGTCTGGTTGTGTCATTGTCTCTGTTTCTTCATTTACAGGAAATTGGAATCAAAATTGTGACCAATTCCAATGTGAAGAAACCTTATGATTGCAATATTGCATATTATGGTATGTTTTATGTTTTATGTTATTTCACTGTTATTGTTCATTGATACTGAAACTACCTTTTTACTGTGAACTTTTAGTAGAGATGGACCAGGTTCTTCCGCCACCCAAAGGAGAAAAAGGTGGACCGGGGCCTGTTAGAACACAGTTTCTTGAGAGCTCTTGGGTAAGTATAGTTGTGTAATTATTATTATTATTATTATTCTGTCTATGTGTCCCTAGATTTCTTTGAGGATTCTGCTCCCATGGGCTTTGAAATGATGTCTCAGAGTTCAGGTATGCCTGAAGATAAAGCGGAGGTGAAGAAGGAAACCATCAGGACGTTCTTCCCTGAGACCTGGATCTGGGACCTAGTTACTGTGGGGTAATAATGTTCCATGAAAAGAATTGAAACAAACATTTGTCCTGTTTCCAGGCATTTGTGCATTTTGAATACTGGCAGAAGAATGTTGTTTCTTATATTGGTTTTTGTTTGTTGCATGTTCCGATTGCTGGTTAGATCAGCGAAACAAAAAAGACATTAAACAGTGAAAAGCAGCCAGTCTTCACATTTGAGAAGCTGTAACAAAATATTTTTAAGACATTTTTACTCCATAAATTGCTTGAAGTCCCAGAAATCTTGGTTGTACATCCCAGGTATTTTTCTGCAAAAAAGAAATAGCCATGACTAAATAAGCAACAATTGCCTCAAAAGGTATGAAACAAGGCACCTTTTAATAAACGTTTAACAGTATATAATTTTGCTAATCCACTTGGTCAGAACTTTTTGGGTGTGTTTGAATAGGTTTCACTGACGGTGACCAAAGCCATTAACTGTCATCACATTCAAGATTCAAGATTTTTATTTGCCATTTATGCATAAACACACAGTCTAGGCATATAGGAGTTCTTGTGCAGGGCTCTCCTGGAGTCACGTAAAGGGTTTAAAGCCAAAAGAACGAACGCCTAGTCTAAATATAAGATCACCCAAGAATATAAAATAGTCAACAAAATTGTGGATACAGGAATAAGATAGCAGGTAAAATGGGGAGTTTCAAATATTGCACATGGTGGAATTGTATATGGTATCCTCCTTAGTATGATAATGAGGGGTTATTGCACAGGTTTTCCACATTTTGTATTTGCCATCAGTCTTACTGCACCAGGGGAATCTTAAAATCTTGTTCTGTGTGTGATGATACTGCCCGCTCTGCTGTGCCTGAGGTTGTAGGTGCAGTTTTTGTGTCTAGTCTTGTAAATGAAATCAAATGTCATCTAGTCCGTATTGGTTCATGGATTTATGCGACACACATTTTCAACTGACTCCACCTATCGAGTCTAAAAACTGTAGGCAGGTTAAGAGTTCCCAGAAGTGAAGGCACTGCAACACGATCGGTGGGACAGGACGGGAGGCAAACTAAAACAAAACAAACCACAAATCAGATCAGTTTTTCTCAAGACGTCATTTCTGGTGGTTTTTGGTAGCTATTATCATGTTGATGTATGTACACGTGGTTGTTTTCCTGGTAAGTTTGTTTTTAATAGGTTATTTGACGATATAAAAAAGGGCCATATTTCAGTTCAGCTTTGCTGTCACTCCACTTCTGGTCACTACACAGAATCTGGATGCAACAAAGCAAGATGATATTCACAATAGGTTGGCTTCATTTTTGCATAGTGGAGGAAAGTGGTAACGACACGTCCATCGTATGTTTGTCCCACCCGACACAAAGCTTTTAACATGAATGTAGACTCTTTTTTTTTTATATTGTCTTGTTACAAGTTGGCTTAGATGCCCAAATGGGTCAAAGTTTTGGTGGATTAAACAGAATAAGCCTTGTCAACTAGTGTATATTCATGAGCACATTACAGTGATATTTTCTGAGTAGTTGACCTTTTGTCTCCTCTAAACCCAGAAACATGATTGTTTATTATTTTTTCTACTCACAAAACTCTAAGGGTAACACTATGCTACATTTTCATTTGACTCACTGTCTCATGTTTGTGCAGTGACAATGGCTCACTGAGTCTGGAGAGGACAGTCCCTGACACCATCACTAAGTGGACAGCTGGAGCGTTCTGCATCTCCTCTGTGGGCTTCGGATTATCGCCTACCACTGGACTGACTGCCTTCCAGCCATTCTTTGTCAGTCTCACCTTGCCCTACTCTGTCATTCGTGGGGAGGTCTTTACCCTCAAAGCCACTGTCTTCAACTATCTCCCCAAATGCATTATGGTAACTATTTAACTGATGATGACAGATAGAACTGACAATTAATTTGACTTGGTGTGGATGACAGCTTGACTACATGAAATACGATGTAACAGGAAAATAACATCTCTCATATTATTTTATCCCGTGTGCAGGTGAAGGCAACACTGGCCGATTCAGAGCAGTACACTTTCAGAAACTGTGATGGCTGCCTGTACAGTGTGTGTCTGTGTGGAGAGGAGAGCACTACGTTCTCATGGCTCATTACTCCAACCACCCTCGGTATGTGTGTGTATACTTATCCGTTACATAGACTTGGTCACCATGGAGACCATTTACCAAAGCTGTTTCACTACATTCTCGAAATCAACATTCAGAGAACTGATGTAGGATTGTTTGTTTGTTTGTTTGTTTCAAGTGATGTTGTTGCTGTGTGGTAATGCAGCTCTGAGTGCAGGCTAATTTGAAAACCATCAGTGGTGGAAAATACATTCCCTTAAGACCTGCTACAATTTTGATATGCTCATACTTAATGTATTTTTATTCATCTTTATATTTGGGCTTCATTACATTTCAGAGAAAAATGTTTTAGAACTTTTTAGTCCACTACATTTGCAGTCATTGTAGTCTAGTAACTTTACAAATTAACATTTTACATGCAAAACATATACATTTCTAAAATGTGTATTGCTATAGATAAAAACTACACAACCTTATGCAAAGTCAATGATTTTAAATGCAGGACATTACTAGTTATGGAGGACATCATCTGATTGATACTTTTCACTGTACAAATTATTTAAAAATTATCTAAAATCCTTTGAGAGTTTTTCATTTAACAGAGATTAAGTAACTTAGATTAGTGCCTCCTGTATATGTAGAGTCTGTGGCAAACATTAAAACTGGCTAAATAATCCCTGAGCTGTAGAACTGAAATAACTAGCCAAATAATTGATTAGTCTACTGAAAGGAAATAAGCAATTTCACAACAACAGTTTTAATATTTTATTACTTGTCACTTTTTTAAGCATACCAAGAATTTTGTGTTCATGGTTTTTCAGATGTGAAATATTTGCTGCTTTTCTGATCGTTCTTTGACAGTACGTTAAATGTCTTTACAGATTCAAATGACAGGCAAAAACAAGCATTTTATCTATGTCAGCTTTGTGGGTTGGCACGGTAGTGGGCAGCTACCTGAGAGAGATGAAACACTCTTCACAAGTCTTAAACACTATGGTGTGCCTTGACATGAACAACACTAAAGTGCAAAAAACTGGTAGGGCCCTTTGTAATGTCTGAAAGATCTTTTAAGGGTTTTTCAGCCAATTCAGAGGGAAAATGATGCAGAGTACAGAAAATGTATATTTCATTTTGATCTTTGCAAAATCAGTAATTAGCATTTGCATTAGTGTTCTTTTACAATTGCTGTTCAAAAAAGACGAGTCAGATTCTCTCAACAAGGGCCTCCCCTGCCCTCCAGAAGACGCCTCAACATTCATTTTTATTCTTTAGCTTTCTAAAAAAAAGGTCCCATGGCTGATAGAGAACACAGACATTTCACCATAATTGCCTTCATCAGTGTAGTCGACTTCTACCACAACTCAGCCACATTTACCCACCCAGAGTGATCGATACAGGTGAAACTGATAATAATTAGTCACCCTTCACAAGAAAGCAATCAATACAGGAAACATGCATAAAAAAACAAATAAATATACAATAGCCTTTGTCTATACCACAGTTTTTACCACGTGGCCCAGTCTACACAATGTACTTCTGTCAGTACTAATAAGATATACAGTATTAGGACATGTATAACCTAAACTGTTTTGTGTTGGAAGAACAACAAGAACATTGAGAATCTGACAGAATGAAGATAGAAGTTCCATTAATTTGACTACTGAACAAGGCAGTCATGCCAAAACATGTGTTTACTGTCAGACATGGGATTTTTTTGTTTAAGATAAAATAAAAACAATGTTGCGGCATCGTGTGTGTCTGTGGAGGAAGCACTTATTCAATTTTAAATCAGTGTTGTTTTTTTTAAATGAATTGAAACTTCTCTCAAACCGTGTCGGCCAGTCACCACTCTGCCTCCCCCACAATCGGCACAAACATTTTGCGCTTAGCTGGTTATTCATATAATTAATGTAATCATCATGTCTTTAAAAGTAAACACTGGTGCTTATTCCGTTCAATATAGTCGTGAACTCTCAGTGACAGAGATAAGGCACAACAAGCTAATTAATCCTTATTAAGGACACTGATGGATGTTGCATCTGCTCTGCTGGAAACAAAGAGCGGTGTCTGTTGTAGCACCGCTGCCGGGCCTGAAGGCAGAGGATTTCTATCAGCCCCCATCAGCGATTACAGATACGAGGCTGTGATGAATGTCAGAATGAACTGCTCTAACACCCCCTTACAGGAATGCTGACAATCCATTGTACTAACGAGTCAGGTAGTGTCTCTGACGAAACACTCCGAAACCTCTCCCTCAGGGGGCGATCTGTACTTGTCCTCTGTGTGAAGGATTGTGAGCTGTGAAGGAAGAAAAGGGAGGAGGGGGTGGGAGATGGAGCTGTATGGAGGAGAGGCAATATAATAAGGCAACAAATAGGGATTAATGAGGGCAAATATGATGGGAAACAGGGATGGAATAAAAACGCAGAGTGGGGGTGGAGAACAGGGAGGATAATGAGTCGGTGTGAAAAGCAGATAGGAAGCGGTTTTGCCTCTGTACACAAAGTGTGACAGGGACAGCGAGCGCTAATCAATACACCCATGCTTTCAGAATAAGACTGTTTGTTTGTTTGTGTGCACTCAGGTGAGGTAAATATGAAGGTCAGCACTGAGGCCCTGAAGACTGATGTACTGTGTGGCAATGAGGTGGCCACCGTCCCCGACACTGGCCGAAAGGACACAGTGATCCGCACCCTGCTGGTGGAGGTCAGTGACTGTCAGACAGGACACAAAGTATCACAGCGGTGTGTCACCACAAAGCAGACTGTACTGTGATGTAGTTAAAGCACCTGTTAAAAACCACGCCGGATGTCTTTCCAGTTGACTGTTGGACACTCCTGTCAAAAGTAACATAGAAATAATGCCACAGTAAGATCAAATTCTAGCTGAAAGTTCGACTGAGGAGGGTGTCAGCACATTTCTCTGAGCATTTGTCAAAGTATCTTCAAAAGTTACTCAGCTACTGTAGATCCTGAAGAAAATCACCATTAGTGAAGTATCATTTTTCTTGAATAATTTTCAAACTAATATCGCTATGATGCCGAATGCTAGGGGTAGGTTTACATGGTCAAGGCGTCATAGTATGAGGGGCAACCTATCATGGAAATATTGCTTACCTCTGAAGGCCGCTGTAATGGTGCTTTCTCTTTCTTGTCCTTTTTAACATAGCCATCACACCACTGGCTCTTGTCATCCATTCTAAGCCAAATAGAGTTCAATTTGGGTTGAGTGATTATTCATTTTTTGTTGCAGCAGACAGTTGTTTACAGTGAAAGAACCCTCATAAAAGCATCCTGTACCATACCTGCCCAGAGCCCAACAGTATTCACTTGGTTAACTGTGAACATCTGATGAAAAGTCCAAAGTCAACCATTAGTTAAATCTTTTCCCAGCTTGACTCTGGTTTGTTTATTCCTACTGAAAATATTAATGTTTAATCTTCTTAATCTCAGTATTCTCTCATTTTAAAAGAAGCTCACTTGTTTTTAAAGCAGGTGGCCACCATAGTTTTAGCAGCTATTACTCAAGAGTAGAGAAGAATGCTGTTGCTGGGGACTGACACACACATGGCTGTATCAGACTTTGAGATAGTCCTTGTCAGTGGGGTTTAACAGGTGTGTTTTCATGAAGCCAGTGTTATTTGCTAACATTGTTCTTTGTCTCTGTACAAGGCTGAAGGGACACCACAGATGGTCAGTCACAACGCTCTGCTCTGCCCTGCAGGTGAGGCCTCACACACACTTGGGATTCCTAACAGAGTGAACACCAGGGCACCAGATGAATATGTCGGTTATATCATTCTGTCACAGAGGCCTGTGTTGGGTCCAAGGCTGAAGTTCTCACAGTTCTTAGTGTTGTATATTTCATAGTACCAACAAGAACTGCATATGGAAGTGTATTTTGTTATAACGAGAAACTTAATTGTTTTAAGAAGATAATTTTCTAATTTTTATGAGATACTTCACATTAAAACGTGGTATTTTTCTTGTTATTATGACATGCTGTATTTTTGTTGTTGTAATGTGACAGCAGCACACACCGACTTTGAGCATCTGCTCCGTAGCTGGTGCTTCCTGGCATTTAAACACACATACAAAGTCAAAACATTAGTTCAAGTATCACATGAATGTAGCTCATGAGACATGATAGATAAAAAAATACGCCGCACATGTCCCGATGATGTTACAGCCATTATTAACAGCAGTTAAAGTCAGTGTGTGCACTGCTGTCACTCACTCCAAGCTGTGCAGGGCTCACGTTAGGGAGTACAAATGATATGATCCACTCCGGGCTGTGTGGTATCAAATTATCTATCTAGCTATCTAGCTAGCTAGCTACACATACTAAGTGGGGATTGGGCAATGACTGTCAGAGGCAGCAATATAAAATTGTGCAAAATCATTTTAAAAAAGTGAGTATGGCGCATACAGGATTAGGGCTGCCAGCACCACTGGTATAGTGATAAGTAATTTTAGTCTTCATGTTTCTTCTTGCTGTGACTGGAATGACATGACATTGTATTGTTAGTGTGCTTAACTGTTAAGTATAACTGCAGTACCTACTTCTGCAAAGTACAGGATGACGCTGACTTATGTTGGTATGTATTAAAACATCAGTGTTGTTTCCTATGGACTTATACCAGAGAACAAGACAAAGTGAAGGTCAACCCGTTCCTTTTTACATACATGTTATCGTTTGTGTTTCTCTGTTGCCAGAGGGGCCTGTAGAGAAGAACATCTCTCTTCTGATGCCTGAGATGTTTGTGGCTGGATCAGCGAGGGCCTCTGTCTCTGTACTGGGTTAGAAACCTAACATGTTGACATGTGGAGTTTCCATCTTTTTTTTTGCTTCTACCCTGATGTAGAAAATGTTTGCGGGGTGGAATCTTGTCTTTTATCTTTCTCTTTTCGTGCTTATGCATGCAGGCGACCTGATGGGCCGAGCTCTGAAGAACCTGGACAGGCTCCTGGCCATGCCATACGGCTGTGGGGAGCAGAACATGGTGTTGTTTGCTCCCAACATCTTCATCCTCAACTACCTGAAAAGCACCGGTCAGCTGACTGCGCAGATTCAGGACAAGGCAACAGGCTTCCTGGAGAGCGGTGAGCCCATAGGACACCCTGAATCAGTCCATTCAGGGTGGACCAGAACCAAAAACCATAAAAGATGGATCTAAATCGGGGATGTTTGCTATAACAAAGGCTCAAGGATGCATCACCTGGTTATACTTTGCCTTTCTTATGGACTGTATCTTCCCACTGGTAAAGGTCTTCATCTGAGAATTTAAGAATTTAGTAAAAGCA
>NW_018128126.1:389175-456007 GCF_001952655.1 Monopterus albus
AAACTGAAAACATGTTAAAGCTACAGTAATTTCATACATTTGTGGCAACTAACCAGGTTAATGCTAAAGGAGCTGGCACTTCTGACAGAGCATTGCAGTGTACCACATTTACACTTTGTTTTGTTCATGTGTGTCTGTGTTGTAGGTTATCAGAGAGAGCTCACCTACAAGCATGAAGATGGGTCCTACAGCGCCTTTGGCAAGAACGATGAGTCTGGAAACACGTGGTCGGTAACAGTTCAGATGCTGCCTCGGTAACAAAAAATAATGGATGCTGTTTAGAATGCGCAAGCAGATCAAGATCATTTTATAGAGTCACAGAATTGCCTCTGTCATTAAAATGTAATATTTTTGGCTTATTGAAATTTTTGCACCAATGACAAATGGCATAGTGTACATTAACATACACTGACCAGCCACTTTATTAGGTACACCTGTACAATTGTATGCAATTCAATGCAACACTTCCACCTTAACATTTGTGTTTATGAAGCTCAAAATGTTTCAGTTTTTGATGAAATTGTCATAAATATGTAAATTCAATTGTATGTTTATTATTGAGCTCATAGTTACAGGTGGTGTTGTACTGGACTACATTATATTCAGAGGTGTTCCTAATATTCTGATCCTCTCATATATGTAGCTGGGGAGGACGAAAATATAGAGGTATATTTAAATTTATACATTTGAGAATTTCACTAAAACAAACATTTTAGCTTCATAAACAAAGATGTTAAGCCTGAAGTGTTGCATTGAAGTACATACAATTGTACAAGTGTACCTAATAAAATGGCTGGTGAGTGTATGTTACTAAATTTAAGAGGTATAACTTTTTTTTTTAATCTATCGGTATAAAAATGAAGTTATTTTACTGTATTATGAAATTATTTTTCTTACATTTCAGGTTATTTTAAGTTAGCTTTTTAAAAATATTACTAGTTTCAGTTCACATATAAAATAATTAAATGAATTTTAGTTTCAGGTCTAGATCTTACTATTATTATAATAGAGGGCAACCCAACAAATCCCCCTTGAGCAGCACTTGATGACAGCGGGAAAACTCACTTTAACCAAACAAACCTCTGACAGACCCTGGCTCTTGGTGAGAGAAAAGAAAAGAAAAGCAACAAGACACAACAAACAATCAAACACTGGTCAGGCTGATGTGGCTGGTGACTGCTCATCAGAAACAGAGAGCTCCAGGGCCAGAAAGGTACAGGGAGAGAGAGAGGACACACTACGGGAGAGAGGAGACACAACGTTAGTGATTTCTAAAATACACAAATACCTGTAATAATTGTACAGTGCAGGTGGGCTGCACAGTGGTGCTGTGGTTAGCACTGCTTCCTCACAAACAGAGGGTTCCGAGTTTAAGTCTCCATCTGTCAGCCTGACCAGGATGTACCCTCCTCTGAGCACAATGTTCACTGGCACAGGCTCCAACTCAAGTTCAGGCCTGTTTAATTGGCGGGTGGATGCAGTAGAAGTGTTGTGTAAAGTGGGAAAGGATCGGAAATCCCACCCACTGTCCGTTACTTGTGTTGACTTGGCTTCCATACCTGCCAACAACTTTTTTTTGAAGACAAATACGACCATAATAAAGAATGTTAATTATTATATGTGGTGATGTTGCAGTTGCGTCAGTAGTTACAGAACATGTTAAAACATTTAGAGCTTTGCTGATAAACTGAATATTTCAGCTCAGCCCTCACACATGTTGATGAGTGAAATAAAAATGACAAGCGCACAGTGTGTCCTCGCTGCTGTTTGGCACCAGCAAGCGGCCTAATAATTTACTTTGAGCAACCTGCCAGAAAATATTAATATTTTCATTTAATGGGCTCAAAGCACACTGCTTCGGGGATTTAACAAACCCTCTGAAAGCATGCTGGGAAGTTTGGCAGTTGGTGAATGTGTGTGGGTGTATGTTTGTGGTTAGAAGAAACTAGGCCTCTCAAATGTTTAATTACATTAGAATTCTGCCAGGAGTCTGGAGGAAATTGTCAAAATCATGTAAAATACCGCATCACAGTTTTATTGAACGCAGTAATGTAAAGTGTGAGCAAATCTAGAGGTTTTTCTTTAAAGCTCTTCTAATCAATATTTTCTATGAACAGTGGCTCAAAGGACTTCCTGTGATGTTCAGAGAGACAAATTCAAAGGTTTTTTACCTCTCTCTCCCGTACCCCCCTTTTTAAGCCTCATGATTTTGGTTTTACAGCCCACAAACTGTAGGCAGCCGTTTTCAGCAGAAATGCACTAAGCTCACTGTACTACCTGGCTAGCAGCCAGCTGCACACAGAGCGAGTGACTAGTGGGTGAGCACAGTGGAGCATTTAGCTGCTAAAGAGCCAAATATTCCTTCTCATGAGTTGGTGGAGACCAAAATGGAGTAGCACTGAAGGGTGAGTGATTGTCGGACCTCATGTCCAGCAGCTGGTTTTGGATCAGTCTCACTGCTTTAATCAGCCTCATCTTCAACCACAGCTGTCAGATGTTTTTGTTGTTAACCTGCTTAACACCAGACAAAGTTAGCAACTAGCTGGTGAACATACAGGTGGGTGACAGATTAAAGGAAAACCCTGAGCAAATGAGTGGTCTCCTCCAGGATGACAGCACCCCCATCCACAGGACACGAGGGGTCACCCAATGGTTTGATGGGTATCAAAATGATGTGAATCATATACTGTGACCTTCACCAGATCTAACCCCAGTTAAACAGCTATGGGAGATGTTGGAGCGATGTGTTAGACAGCGTCTCCACCACCAATGAGGGAACATCTTTGGCAGAATGGTGTTCATTCCTCCAGTAGGGTTCAGAGACTTGGAGAGTCACATGTTCTGGCACGTGGTGGCCCAGCACCTCACTGAGACCCTTTATGTTGGGTTTCCATTTCATTTATCACCCGTCTGTATGTAGCACATTTAAAAGCTTAAAAGCCATATTTTTCTTTGGCGTTGCTGAAGGAGAGAAAATGTCGTGGCTTGGCAGAAACATGACTAATGTTGCTCTGTGATTGCTGGATGTGTAGATAAGCAACGGTTTGCTAACATGTTAAACTCTACAGGGTGATAATACTGTATGTCAGTGTTGTTTGTTTATTTATGCCCCAACCAGCCAAAAGTATTAATGCATTTCATTGTATCCATAGTTCTGTAGTAATTAATGCAAATAAGTATGTGTAGTATAGTGTAGTATGTCTATACCTGGGTTTCTCCAGAAGCATTATGTCCAACCTTTGCTGCCTTTTCATCTGCTCCAACTCATCTTTATTCTCCATATGGGTTCAGAGACATACTGTATGACTATGTTGTAGATGCAGCTTCAGTTAAACACTGTGTTAGAGAGACAGGGTGATGTTATGGCACTGTCCTGAAGTTGGGTTCATTTAGAGTTGAGCAACAGAGGCACACATGGCTAAATTTATTTTCTACCAACTTCTCATGACTCTGTGTGTCACCTTCTAGGTTGACCTCTTTTGTGATGAAGTCCTTTGGTGGGGCGAGACCATACATCTTCGTGGATCCCAGGCACATTAATGATGCAAAGAGGTGGCTGTCAGAGCGTCAGCAGTCTAATGGTTGTATCAGATCTGTTGGGAAACTGCTCAACAATGGCATGAAGGTAAAGACATGCATCTGAACACAGTCTGGTTTCACATCCCTGGGTTTATTTGTTTATTTTTATTTTTTTTCCTATGATTCATCTCAGCTCAAGCTCGGCTTTTACATGCAAGGTACAAGTTTCAAAAATGACACCCAGGCCTTTATTGGTGGTATTAGCTCTCTGGCAATTTACAAACTGTGTGTAGTGAAGAGTAGATCTGTATGCGATCAGTATAGTTGTTGGGTTTATTTTTCTCAGGCAAGGAAAGACGAGAGGTTCAACTGTGCACAACTTAATTTATATCAAAGTTTTAATTGCACAGGTAATAAAGCAACAGTGCTTTCAATCAACAATAACTGAATCGGTTTAGTTCAAGTGAGCTAAATATGCACATTTAGTGCTCAGTACAGCTGTTTCAGGATACCAGGAGCTAAAACACACCGCAGTGTGTGTTAATGGAAAAAGCACAGTGTGGTTGCCCTGGGTCTAAAGACATAGGTCTGCAACACTCCCAGCCTGAGTCTGGACAGGGATCTTTGGTGCATGCTTTCTTTCTACTGTTGTCTCATTGATAAGTCATCGAATGCCCAGAACACGCTTAGAAAAGGAGTTTAATACTGCATCAGCTCTTTGTCGGGATAAAAGTGCACTGTGGGGAGGACGGTAATACAAAGGTGCAGCAAGATGGTTTAATGTAGGATTGTTTTGAAAATCTATTGCTCATGAACATGGTTAGAGACTTGGTTCAGCTTAGTGAAGTGTGAAACTCTTTTATTCACACGGGGCCACAGTACAGTTTGGCACAAAAAAGGCTGGATGTGAAAAAGTCAAATGGACAAACGACAAAGTAAAACCAAAAAGTAAATTCACAAGCCCTCCAAAAATATTCAGATACAGTGGAATAAAGACTAACAACTTGTGTGCTACCTACATGCATTGTGTCAGTAAGTGTGCCAGTGCGTTTTCCAGTTTAATGGTGGCACTGAGTGAGAACTAAAACTGATGTAAAGCTAACAGGTGTGATGCTGTGCTGCTGCTTTGCTGATCACTTCTACTGTAGGGGGGAGTGAGTGACGATGTGTCCCTGACAGCCTACATCACTGCCGCCCTGCTCGAGCTGGATGCCAATGTCATGGTGAGGAAGATTAAGACTCGATTACATTTCATGTGAGAGCTGTTTACTGAGAAAATGGACTCACTAGTTATCTCAGTGTATTGCCTTGTAGAGATGTTGGCATGTTTCTTATTGTGCATCTCTGAAATAGTCTCCCTTGGGGCTCCATGTGTCTCAGAGAACTGCTTTAAAAGTTGTCTTGCATACATCCTTAACATCACTCCACAGAAAGTGGTTCCACTCATTGTTGTCTCCCTTCTGCATGTGCTCCTGCACACAGTCATTGTTGTCTCTGTTTGGTTTGTGACAGGATCCAGTGGTGCAGAACTGTCTGCGCTGTCTGAAGGAAGCAGTGGGCGGCCAGCTGGACAACCTATACACCACTGCCCTGCTGTCCTACACCTTCACTCTGGCTGGAGACCAGGAGAGGCGGAGCGAGCTCATCACATACCTGCATCGCAAGTCCAACACACAGGGTAAGACAGTGAAAGCATCAGCAGCATGTGTTGTTGCTGTCGTCAAGCAGCATGAACAGGCATAACTTTGGAAAAATTTCATGTTTTCAATGCTGAAAATTTGTAGTTGAAGCAAACTGTTGAAATACAGATAGTGTTGGAGATCAAGTCCAAGTGTTGAATGCAGTTGAAATGTCAAATTAAGCTCTGGCACAATGACACAACCCTGTGCAGCAAAAAAGTTGGATCTGGTTCAGCTTTCACTGCAGCAGGCGGTGACATCATCTGGCAAAGGCGATGCATTGACCAATGATGTATCAGGGATGACTGGGATGTGGCTCTTTTGTTTACCTTGTTAGCATGAGCATTCACTGTTGAATTTGGGCCACAGTTAATGCACCATAACAACATGCCATGCATTTTTGTTAGTACTGGATGTTAAATTGTGTTTTACTCCATCTACTGGTGGTGGAATTGGTGCTAAGGTAGAGTAGGCAACATTAGCAGCATGACTAACCAAAACACAACGGAAACGCGTGGGCTGGATATGTGAATGAAGCCAGGGAGTTGTTTTTACAGGAGCAGTCTGAATGTCCACTTATCCTTTATTGTAAATGAAGTGCACAGACCTAGTCACTGCCAGCTGCCTAATGGGTGACTCCGCTGTGCTGACTGGCAGGGGGCACCCGTCATTGGGACAGAGCAGGGTCCTCAGACAATTGCCTGGACTCTCTGGAGGTGGAGTTGACCTCCTACGTGCTGCTGGCTCTGCTCTCTGGTCCAGCCATGCCAGGCTTCGGTTTGGACTACTCCTCTGGCATTGTCCGATGGCTCATTCAGCAGCAGAACACATTCGGTGGCTTCGCTTCCACACAGGTAAGACAGACTACAAACATAAAGTAGATGGTTTAGGTGAGACCTTTTAACCCTAGATTGATTGTAATGACACATTTAACCCCCCTGCTCAGGACACAGTGGTGGCCCTCCAGGCACTGGCCAAGTACGGAGCCGCCACCTACAGTGCAGAGGGCAGCACTACAGTAACGGTGACGTCCTTGGGAGGCCTGAACAAAGAGTTCACGGTTGATCAGAGCAACAGGCTGCTGTACCAGGAGGAGAAGCTGAATGAGGTGCCCGGAGAGTACACAGTCAAAGCCCAGGGGCAGAGCTGTGTGCTGGCTCAGGTACACTCAGTCGCCCAAGACAACGTCTACTCTCCATTATACATAAACATGATTTTTTAAAATCATAGATGATATAAATAAGCTAATGCAGAATAAAGGTGGAAACCCTGATGGCAGTGCAAGTGCTTCTATGAGCAGAACTCCTGACATTTTAGTCAATGAAACTTGTGCTCTGTCACTTCACAATGATCTGGTGAGTGTGTGAAATGGGAACAGATGCTGTGATAATGTCTTTCCATAGATCTCCATGCATTACAACATCCCCCCTCCCCCTGACTTCTCTGCCTTCAACATCTCTGCTATCACCATGGTCAAGTGCAACGTCAGCAGGCCTCAGCTCATCCTCTTTGTGCGCATCAGGTACTGTGTGTGTGTGTCTGTCTGTCTGTGTGGAAATCTCAATTCCCTTAATTGCATCCACACTTCCCTTACTTGCGTCTTACTTGCGGCCAGTGTAAGATACAAGGAAAAAAACTTTAGGAGAGAGGAATCGTGGAAACATGAGACGTCCTTTCCTCCGATCATCTGAAGTGACCAGCCACCAACTGGTTTTCCATAAAGGGCCATGTCAGTCTATAAAAGACTTCTGTGAAGGATGACCTCATGTATCCTCTTTTGTGGCTCCTCCAGCAGCTGCTTCGCTCGACCTGGAAGTCGTTCCAGAGAGGAACAATCAAATAAGGGACTTGAGATTTACCCTGTGATGACTGATGATTTGTTACAAAAAGTAGCTGTACTGTGTCAACATTATGGTGACTGGAACAGTTCAGCTGTTTGATTGCGAGGAAAGAACAAGTCAGACCTAATGAGCTTTGAAATGACCTTCATATAAATCAGCCAGCACAGACTTTGCTAGCATTAAACCAAGTACAACTCATTGTTATAATCCTTTTAGCTGTAAACAGCTTTTGGGTGCGATTCCTTTTTTAATTGAACATGAGGATGTTGCACACTTGAACAATACATGGCTGTTTTAGTTTTCAGCTTTCATGTTCATGTCAGACTGGCTCTTCAGATTCAGGCTTAGTTTTCCGTTACTATTTTAAATATCCTTGAAGCTACACCGACTCTGTGCTTCAGCACAGTCGATTTGAAATAAAATAAAAGCAGTTTACGGGTAAAAACAACTAACTGGACAGATGCACATGATGTCAGACAAAATTATTATATTTAATATTCAGTGAGTGATTGTTTGCAGCCTATGAGCTCTTTTTTGGACACAGACTTTTTAATGCTGATCTAAACCAGCTCACATTACAGCTGACACTTATTTCACACTGAATGTGTTGAAGAGCAAAAATGTGTAACTGTCCAAATATTTAGGGTCTGGACTGTACGGTATCTTACACAGAATTACAACAGATTGTACTGAGACCAAGACACACATTTGGTCAGAACCACTGAGTACAGGTGTAAAATTGTGAGCTTTTAATTTAATTTAAAAAACATTGAAGTTCATCTGCACATTAAATTGAAAAGGAAAAAAGTCAACTTAAAAAAACAAAACTTCTACAGACCACGTCAGCTGGAGTGAGTGCGTCTGTCATGTGGTGTGTGTTGACAGGTACCAGGGCAGGAGGGAGGAGACCAACATGGTGATCATCAACATCAAACTGCTATCTGGCTACATCCTGGACAGGAGCTCCCTGAAACTGGTCAGTTCTTCAGCAGAGCAGCCAGTGGCCAAGTTACCAGGCAGTCTTCTGCAAACTGTTTACATCACACTTGTGTCCTGCAGCTTGTGTCTGATCCTGCTGTTCTGTACTGCAGTATGTTTTAGTATTGGATTATACTGATGGTAGTCTGTGCTGTTGTAGCTCAAGACGGACAGCTCGGTGAAACGTGTGGATGTGGAAGAAGGATTCATCAACATCTACTTAGATGAGGTAGGAAGCACTGACTAAATGACGATGTTTGCTGGATGAATGTGAAAAAAATGTTCACAACAACCAACTACAACTTGAAGTTTTCATAGATGGAGTCAGGATTTTTCATCAGTTTCATAGTGCAGCTACAGTCATGGCCAAAAACTTAAACTCATGCTCAGTGTGGTCCACATGACACAAAGGTTGAATCAACTTTTCTCCATCGTAACTGGTTCCCAGTGTGATTTCCATGTCACCAGCACCTGTTGGTTGCTACAGGTGAGTTTCATTACAAACTAAAGGAGCATCACCTGCTTGGAATACAACTATTTCTGATGGTTTTGAAAAGTGTCAATAACTCTGTCCAGTCCATTTTGGAGTTCTGTGTGGAATGGATCAGATTTGGCTTTTTTCTCTGCTTTATTGTTTCAATGCAAACAAAAGAAATAAGCATGAGATTTGCCAAAGAATTTGTGATTGCAGCAGTTTTCTGGAAAAAGTGGTGAGTTATCTGACAGAAATGCAGGGGAGTCAGTGTTTTGGGCCATGACTGTATGACTATGGGTTAATGGTGCAGGAAGTAGCGAGTAAAGTCTTACAGTAATTTCATTAGGGGCCTGTGTGTGTGTGTGTGTATGTGTGTGTGTGTGTGTGTGTGTGTGGTTGCAGCTGAAGAAACAGGAGGAAAAGATATATAGTGTGACTCTAGAGCAGGATCTGCCCGTCAGGAACCTGAAACCAGCAGTGGTCAAAGTCTACGATTACTACCAGACAAGTAAAATTCCCTTCCACATCCTTTTCTTTGACTTTTTTCATGATTTGACTGATACTGATATGGCTTCTTTACCATAAGTAATAAGAAAATGAATGACTTTCTCACAGTGATACCACTTCCTCTCAACTCATTCACTGTCACACTTGTGTATTTCTAAGAATGTATTTCATTGTATTTCCAGGTGATGAGGCTGTCACTGACTACACCTCCCCCTGTGCAGAGAGTATGTAGCATTTCTTCACATTTGTCGACATATTTGATTCTATTTTATTACTTATGTCATGTTTGATACAAAAGTGTTAAGCTCCTTATCACATCCCACTGGTTCATTACAGTACTGTAGGTATATGTGAACCATCAAGTATGGAGAAAAAGTAAAGAGTTTGGGTGTCGGGCTCTTGGTGTTGATACTGGTTCTCTGTCACTGTCATGGCCTCCTGGGACACTTGAAGAGAACGGAGCTGCTGTTATCTCTACAGTTTAAAGATCAGATTATGGACTAAAAGGTGGCACAGCGGAACGGTGGTTAGCTCTGTCACCTCACAGCAAGAAGGTTCCAGGTTTGAGCCCCGGCCGACACAGGGCCTTTCAGTGCAGAGTTTGCATGTTCTCCCTGTGCCTGCGTGGGCTCTCTCCAGGTACTTCCTCCCACAGTCCAAAGATGTGCAGCTTAGGTTGATTGGTGACTGAATTGTCCGTAAAAGTGTGCGTGGTTGTTTGTCTACATGTCAGCCCTGTGATAGACTGGAGACTTGCCCAGGGTGGACCCCGCCTCTCGCCCAGTGTTAGCTGGGATTGACTTCAGCCCTTCCCCATTGATGATTAAGTGGTATAGATAATGGATTATGGACAAAAAGGATAGTCACCTTTATTAAGAGTCTTTTTGTCCCCCATTATCTACTGTACACTAGAGTCATGGAATCATTTCTCAGCTGCTAGAGAGAGGAGAATCAGTTACTTGTCCTATTTACAGTAGTGTCCCACTTTCCATAAGGCTTTTTCACCAGCAAATGGAGGTTTCATTTGGAAGTAAATTAACATAAAATCTTCAAATGTTTTTCATAAAACTGGTTAAAGGGTGAATAAAAAAATTCTTCAGTTTAATCTGACTCTTTATGCAAACATGTTTGTTTTGCTTGCAGGTGATGGCGTCAACGAGCTGTAAAAATCCATATGAAAATCCTGCGAAGCCCCAACGGGTCTCCTCAGTTAGAAGAATCACTGTGTCAAAGAAAGAAGCTTCTAGATGTTTTTTAAAACTGTTTGTCGTTGTGAGAAAAGTCCACTTTTTGTGTAATTTTAGGACCTAGTTTTAACTTTTTTTTTAAAACTTGTGATTGTTTTTGTTCTACGCTCTGTTACGTGGTAGGTGTGTCCTTGTCATCAAATTCTGACTGTTGGTAATGAAAAAGTAACTAGTCTGCATGAGAATCCATCAGGCAGTCACTGCCATCTCCCTTCTCCCTACTGGAACCTTCACATTATAACCCACTGCATTCAAGTAAAGCAGGCAGCCCTCTGTAACATTTCTGGTTTTAATAGATTTGACCATAAATCCATTTGTGAAAGTGACACACAGGGTACCAATAACACAGTATGGTCCGAGTACTAATTGTGTGTATGAAACACAAACTATTTTCTAGAAAAAAAATTCTCTGTGATGAAGTATGGTTTCAGTAAAAAAAAAAAAAAAAAAAAGAAAGTTGTTTGTTGCATCACTACCATACAATTTGAAATGCAACTGACAATAAAATTTCAAAATGACAAAAGTTAAAAATTGTACTTCTTTTTAAACAGTACTGTTTCATTTCAATAGTAAGATAATTTTTTCATTCAGGCATCCTCTTTACAACATAGGGAACAACACAATCAACAGACATGACTTAACAGCCTTACCAGTGTTGAATAGTTTGGTTTGCACATGTTAAAAGGCAAAGGGGACAATATATTAAGGTCTTTTCACTAGTTTTCTACTTCACTGTTTTAGAAGTAAATATGTTACTATCTCAGGCATACCATCCTTAAATTAACATTACTGTACCAACACATGAAACAGCCTCCGGGATCTGATAATCGCAAATAGTTCATGGCCAATCAATAGATTCACAATCTGTCGATGATCAACGTGACAACAAAGACACCAGATGAGCCCTGGTCCGTTACAGTACATTAAAGCTGGAGATATGCGATTTCTTCGTCCATCCTCATGCAGCTCGGCTCACAGTGGGGATTAAAGCAGGAAGTGCAGTTCTTAAGTATGACTTTGTCATTGATGATGGAATGCAGTGATTTGGCAGCAAATGTAGATTTTGTTGTTTGCTGTTTTAAATACCGAGTTTGAAATTGTTATAATATACTGTACAATATAATCCAGCAATCTGCCAAATACAGACTTTTGCAAATCAAGAAATGAATATTCAAAACTGAAGCAGAGTAGTTTAAGATGGTGCAGGCTTTCTGTTATAAATTTGTAGTTCCCAAACATAAGCAAAAAAAATGCTAATGACATCACTGTGACTGCATCAACATTGCTTCCAGACGCTCAACTGTTTTAAGAGATGGATTAGTACTCATCATGACTAATAATGTCATTATGACATTAACATAACTGGATATATTAGGTATTTTGAACAGAATGTGATAAATGAAGTTAATCCCCAGAGTGATCAGGGCCTCTGGTATCTCTGCCTGTAATAATGACAGGCAGACAACCACATAATAAAGTATAAAACTTTACAGCTCAAACACAAAAAAATGCATTCGTATGATTGTAGCCTTTCAGCAAAGCCGTGCTGGCCGCAGACACATCAGTAATGACATATAATCAAGGCACAGTTCTGAATTGCATTAGTATGTATTCATCCTGTGGGGTCCTGTTTTAGTGTGGTCTCTATAGCGCCCTCTAGTATTTGTTGATTTACTGTAGGCTGGCAGTGATGATGGCTGTTTCCCAGCTGTGCAGTCACATCATCAGGTTTGCTACTTGGCAAACAGAGAGGTTTCTTTTGTTTGTGTGCTCACATAGATTGATGATGCAGTTGGCACCTGAAGTTGGAAACATGATGGCATCATTCAGAAACTGAGATATATTCCTGTTCAATGCTGAAAATGTGGCGACTATGGTTAGACCAATATTGGGAGTGAACCTCAGTGTTACACAACATCTGATGAGTCCTCACCTGATATGCTGGAATGGCCACCTTTTTATTACACAGTAAATTAATAAAAAGTAGAAATTTGAAGAAATAAGCATTTAGGTTATGAAAAAAACTTGATACAAACCACTTTATCAAAAAGGGAAAAAAACAGCTCCAAAGCTGTCCATGAAGTGATAGATGAAATGTATTACTCAAAATGTCAGACTTTTACTTTTAACAAATAGTGTGACATTTTGGAAAATATACTTTCTCAATAGAAAGAGGACTGATAACACTGTGGTGTCCATACACTAAATATGAGGCAGCAGCTAGTTTGATTAGCTTAGCCTAGCATAAAACTGAAAATAGGAATGCCTAGTTTGGCTTTGTCAAAAGATGAAATATATGCCTCCCAATATAAGCAAGTTATAATGTTAATTTTTAAGGCTAGCAGTTTCCCCTGGGTTCCAGACTTTGTGCTAAGCCAAGCTAACAAGCTGCTGTCTGTAGTTTCATATTTAGCATACAGATAAGAGCGGTATCAGTCTTATTTAACTTCTGGTAGGAAAGCAGCCAGAGCTTAGAGAATAAAGCTAATACATATCGTATAGCTTAGCTTAACATGAAGACGGAGCAGGTCGACTAGAGTGGCCTAGCCAAAAAATATTGAACCACAATGTCTTTTGTTTTTGTTTTTTACTTTGAGACAGAGCCAGGGTGTTTTTGCTTGCTCATAGACTTTATGCTAAGCTAATTGTCTTGTGGCTGTAGATGGTAAATAGGAACACTGCATTTCCCAAAATATCAAACTTTTCCTTCAAAGTATCCAGATCCTGAAGGTTTTTCACTTTTCTAGGTTTAGTGGAGTACATTATTAATAATGGAAATACATTAAATATTGAAGAAAATACATGTAATGTTTAATAGAAGCTTCAGTGCTAATATCAGTACCGACTTTTCAAATTCCATATTGGTCAAACCATAAAGAAAACAGAGTGAACTCCTGAGCTGCGGTGGGTCAGCAGCTAACACAGTACCCAAAATTACTTTGGTAAGCCTTTGAGAAGTAATGTGACTAGGTTGTAGCGCTGAATACCTTAATGTGCTGTATACATTTTGCTGACCTTGATTTACATAATGTTGTTTAGTGCCTCTTCCCGTCTAAGAGCAGCACTGAGGTGAAGTAACTGTTGTGGACATGGAAGATGTCATGCTTTGCTGTGTTTAACTGTTAAAAATGTGCTAGACTCTTAGATCATCTCAAAGCCCCCGTTGATTGGTTGATTTCTATTATTTCTTATAGATTGTACCACATTTTGAGTAAGATTCTCTCAAGTATTTCTAAAATGATTACACCCTTTGATTGGAGATTCTTTTAAACTCTTTGTCTGAACTGAGCATAGTCATGATGGAACATTGAAACAAAACACTGGTGTTATGCCATTTGGTAATTTTCTCTATAAGTAAACAAAGGAAACAAATAATACAAAAGGTTCAACAGTAACTACAAGATCTCCATTTGGCAATATAGAAAAGCTTTTTGAAAGTCTTTGACAGGTATACATTTTGGTTTATGTACAGAAGTGTGTATAAGTGTGTGTGTCTGCTAAGGGCTTCCTTTTTCAATCCAAATGGAATCACATTAAAAATGTGAAGGTGAAAACATCTGCAAAGTAAAATCAAATTGTGAGATTAAAAGAGAAAAATAACAAACAAGGCAATGTTCACTGTAGAGTGGAAACAGGAAGGGCCTGTAGAGTCTGTGGTGGGAGAGTCCCTGCCGTATCTGCTCATCATCTGCACTCTCAGCAACTGTGCATCTCTCTTAGTTCATGAACTGCGTGTATCCCTCTGCTCCTGTGACAATAACATCCATCCAGATCCTCATGGCCTCCGCTGAGGGGGCCACCATGTAGTACAGTCGATCATGAGTCTTCACACAGAAGGTCAGGGAAGGGTTGGGGCTCTGAAGGCGAGGAAAACAAAGAGACAACTAGAATGACACTTTCATGTGCAACTTAAGAGTCCCAATGCCCAACCAACTTGCTGCTTTTTCACTGTTCCCTATTTAGACCTTTTACAAAGTCCAGTATACAGTTTATAATTGCAGTAGTAGAGATCAGAGCTACACTAGTTGTCAATGGGGAGACCTTTGATTTAACTGACTCAAATGACACATTTGACACAGGCACTCGATGTTTGATAATTACAGCATCAGCCTATGTTAAAATGGAAAACTTTGGCTGTTTAATGGAATAAATGCTGTTTTGGTTTTTCTGCCCTAGCACCCAGCACTGTGCATCATTACATAGAGTCAAGACAGAGCTAACTAGACTTTATAAATTGTTTTGATTTTTTTTTTTTTAACTGCCAGTCTTTAAAAAACCCAGGTCTCTTAACAAGTCTTATTGCTCTGATGAAAAGTATCTGCAGAATCCTATTTTTTATTATTTATTTGTATATTAAGTCAAATGACATGGCATGCTCTTAGTGACAAATCTCTGTTACAACTCTGCTCAGTTCTATGAAGCATTTTAGCACCAAGGTGTTTTTAGCATCTTGGCGTGTTTTATTTTCTGACCCGCAATTTTCAGACCAGACAGGAAGTGTTTGTGAACATTCATGTTCATGTCTCTGCACAAATGTTCTCTGGGGTTTAAGTCTGGACTTTGGCTGGGGCACTCCATTGTTGTCTTGGCTGCGTGCTTCAGCTCACTGTCATGCTGAGAGATGAATTGTCACCTCAGCCTGCTGAGGCTCTGTTAAAGAGGCTGTTGGGTTCTTGGTCACCTCCCTGACCAGGGCCCTTCTTGCCTGGTTTCTCAGTTTGGCCAAATAGTCACCTCTAGGAAGAGTCCTGGTGGTTCCAGACTTCTTCCACTTCTCAATTAGTGAAGCCACAGAGCTACTGGGAACACTCACATCCATGTGGTCCCTTTTGTGTGTGGACCGTTCTAAACTATGTCCAGTCAGGTTCAAGACACTTCTGAATGATAAATAAAGCAAATAGGAAGCAAGTGACAAGGGTCAGAATACTTGCAGAGATTTCACATTTTGATGTTTAAAAATTCAAAAAACATGTTTTCACTTTGTGAAAGAGCCTGAAGACGTTCTGAAACAAGTGCTTCAGAAAAGCATCAATATTGTTAATCAACTTTGGGTTTTTTAAAGGTTGTTATTTCTAAAAAGAACAAATGCCGTGACTTAAATGTAGTGGCAACACACCAGAGGCACAAACAGGGATTAGTTCCGCCCTAAGTAATATAAACAGACGCACTGAAAACAAGGAATTTTTCTTACTGAATTCAGCACAAAGAACTGTTTGTCTGGAGCATTAATCCCAAGACACTAGTAATGTAAATGAATTCATGTGTCAAAAATATAGCAGTCTATCGCTGCTTTGCTCAGAATTAACTTTTACGGGTATTTTATCTATACTGTAACATTTTTTTATCATTTTGTAAGGGCAACCTACAAGACAACTACAAGGTTTGTTTCATCTTTACACACAGTCCACTCATCTTTCACTTCTTCTCTACAGTCTGTGCTAAGTGCACCAGACTTAGTTTTTTCTCTCCGCACTGTGACATTGGAAATTACAAGTAAAATCAAAGTTCCAGAGTTGATCAGAGGCACACAGTTAGTCAAAGTGCGGTGCATTGTGACAGGCCATCAAACACACAGAGGCAGCAGCTCGGCTTTATGTTGGAAATGCAAAAAAAAGGACAAGAAGTAAGGGTCAAGACAAGCAGCAAGTAGCCCTGATGGTAAACAACAGAAACATGGCCACAGAGTACACCAAAGATACCACGACCTGAGCAGAGAAGGTTCTATGAAAATCATTAAATGGTGAGAGAGGAGATCAAATTTAGTTTTAAATGGTGAGAGAGGAGATCAAATTTAATTTATTAACTTATCTCAAATCGTAAAATGATTCAAAATTACTACAAGAAGAACTGTCCTTACCTGGATTTTCCTACTCTTAACATTTAATACAAAAACTATCTAAAAACTGTAGCAACTCTGCTAGAGTAGAAGCATATGAATGAGGAAGTGCCTGTTTTTTAACCACTCCCCACTGGGTTAAACTGGGATCACTGGGATAGACAGAAGGATCAGGCAGGATTAGCATTTTAAGTTACACACTGACACGGATCAAGCCAGTGCTCATTTTAGGTTTCTGGCCACTAAATACATTTATTAACCATGCACAGTCAGTGCTCGAGCTTCTGTTCCCTATTGACCAGGAACAGTCTGGACACACAGCGTTCAGTGGGGTTAAGTGGGTGCACAGAGAGTGTGGATACATACACTGGTCATATTCAAGTTGAAAAATCCCTTCTGTGTCAGCCGCCGACCAAAGCAAAAGCACAAACAGAGAGAAAAGAGACGAACCACAGAATGTGCACAGACAAGGTTTAAATAAAAGAGTGTAGGATAAAATAAACAGTGAAATCAGTGACAGAAAATGATTCTTTTCAGAGTGACGGTAAAAAGCCCACCTTTGTGGCGCTGCGGAGGTGATCATAATAGACCTCTTCTATTGCCTGGAAGTAGATCACACCCTTCAGCTTGGTCTCATGTTTATCTGTGGGGAAGAAAACAACGGGGGTTTGGTCAAAGACTAAAATCGATTGACAATGACAGACTTTTCTTGGCTAGAAAAGCCAAATCGCATCACGTGTGTCACCTAGAATAACGACAAGAGAAAACAGACAAAATGGTCATTAAAAAAAAAAAATCTACCTTTGATCACGACCAATTTATGGTTTGTGATGACAGATGGAAAAAGACAAGCACAGCAGTTTTTCTTGTTTTTAAACCAATGGTGCTCTCATTGTATTTTCAGACTTGACTGCATTCTTACGCTACTCTGGTACATCATTGCAGTTTATTTCATCAGCCACTGCAGAACTGCAGTAAGGAACCGGTGGGGAACTTAGCACCCCTCTCTACCTCCAGGCACAAACACTCCACTAGCCAACTTAAGAGTAGTAGGTAGAAAACGCAGCATTTCATTTCGAGGAATAAGTTTGGTTTTAATACACAGCTATTATCTGCTAATGACCTCTTTAGCATTCAAATAGCCCTGCATTTGCATCTCATTTCACTGCATCTGCAAATTCCCCAAACTCTGGTTGTACTGGTTGAGGCTGATTCATGTGGCTTAGCAGCGCTCATGACTTATGCTCGTCACCTCTCGTTACTCATTGTTCAAGGTCAAGAAACAAGGGCAAGTGATGCATCTCAAGCAGGCTCCTCAGTGAGCGCAGCGCTGTGCGCATTTTAACTACTGCCAAAGTAATCTCAGTACACCTCCTCACCCTGGCTCACTTTCAACAAGGTATGCTTTAAGCAGCTTTAAGCGGAACCTTCTGAGGACTTCAAAGGCCTGGCAGCAAAAAAGTGTCCCAGAGCTCACAGCACAAGATCTAATTACACGGGCGTGCACGCTACATGCTACATGTGCTGCTGCTCAAGGTCTGGAGGACGCATGTTCTGACTGTCACTCTTCCACGGTAAGAAATTTCTGCCACTTGACATGTTCAGTGGTAGCGAGCAGTTTGTTACCTTGGGCATTTCCATAGAGTTGCTATAAAGTTTTGCTTCTGTCTGTTGCTGACTGGTGTAATACAAAATAAATCCGGGGTTTCCCCACACACGAGTCTAACACAGGAATTTCATGCATCACATTAGTGGTGCACAGCCTCTGTTAACACAGGCTGGACAAATGAACAGGAAGACCTTACAAGTTAATGTCATCACTGGTGGAATGTAAATTATTTGATTTACTCAAGTATTTACAATAAATAAACATTGAAGTTACTTGTACTTTACTTGAATATTTCCATTTCATGCTATTTTATACTGTCTACAACAAATCAGAGGGAAATCTTGTATCTTTGTTCCACTACATTTTATCAGATCTCTGTAGTTACTAGTCATGTTACAGATTAAGATTTTTCATACACAGCATACAGTACGACGAGCTGATACAAAATGATGGAACTCAACCAATTATAAATAAAACTATACTACCAACTATATAGTATAAAAATACATACACTTTACAGCATCGGTGTTAACAAGCCAATAACATACAGTACTATACAACATTCATCTGCATTTTTAATTTGTGTAGCCATTACCAGATGTGTGTTTTCAAATTCATATTCAATCATATGCAACCAGACTGGCATGAAAAGAAGAACTGAACTCTTGAAAAAGTGGGGGTGTCTGATATTTGAGGACTAACCGTTTCTGTGTTCACAACATCAGTTTTTCTTTAGTAGTGGAGTAAGATCAGCTCCTAGAGAGTGATGCATTATGGGATGTTTATAACCTTAATGTTGCCAGGCCAGAAAATGTTTATTGTGTTTTGGAGTGTGAACATCACACTGATGATCTACTGTTTGTCTGAAAAATGCAAACAGCCAGGAGAAACAAATCTTCCAGAGCCTGATGGGATGTGAGCAGAAACACCACAGTAATGAGCATGTGGCATCTTGGGTCTTAACTCTTCTTACCAACGTAGTAGGAGAAGGTGCGTTTGAGGCGGTCGAAGAGGAACCAGCGTTTTTTCCAGGACTTTATCTTGCCTCCCATCTTGACCAGGTAGCCCTTGCACATCTTCTCAGTGAGGATGACATGGTAGCAGGTCTCCACATTGTGGCCTGATGACTCAATGTGAGAGCGCAGGTCAAACTCCTCCTTCCTAATGGGCAGGTAGCGAGTCATAGGACGAGCCTGGATCAAGACAAAAAAAAACAACAACAAAAATCATAGCAGGATCAACAGCGAGTACAACATGGAGGGTTAACTATCATGATTAGATTAGGGGCAGTATCGCTTCATATAATAACCACTAATAGGATGGATATGACACAGTTTCATTGGTTTCAAATTTAGTGAATTGATCACTGTGAAGCAATGGAATATTCAGATCACACATATATGTTTTAGCATCTTTGCCTATTTATTCTGTGGTGGTCTAAAGGCTGTTTGGAGAGGTAAATACTAAAAATAGTCTAATTTCTATATGTAGTAATAGTGAATACTGGTACAAAATATCTTAAGATTTAAGATATTAAGATATATTAACTTAAGACTTAAGAGCAGCAGCACCAGTGTAAAAGACCTGCAGGAGCCCACATGTGTGAAACCCTTCATCGTCTTCAGCAGGCAGGTGGCTAATTAGAAACCGTTCTACCATGCAGACTCAGCTGTGTCTCATCTTCCTGACCTGAGAGAAGTTCTTGGCCCTCATCTTGACCTCCTTCTCCACGAGCTGCAGCCGGTGGAAAGTTTCATCCTGCAGTCGTTTCTCTGCCTCCTCCCTTCTCCTCCTCTCCTCCTCCAGCATCTGTCGGCGAGCCAGGCTCTCTCGTTCCTGAAGGAGAGTGCCTTCTTTAATATTTCTTTGATCAGTGAACGGAGTCTGCAGGGGGCACGTTCTCTTTTTTTCAACTTGACTTCACATTCATATATTTATGTACAATTTTCCCTACTGGGAGCTGCTCACAAACTCACACCGCTGGCCTCTATGCAGCTCCACCAAAGAGCTCAATTGTTGAAACAGAACACAAAACAAGACAAAAACGCTGAAGCAACCACAGAAGGAGGACCATGTAAATGAATTCTAGTTTAAATCAATTAAAATAATATAATAAATATAACTTTTAAAAACGAGACACATACTTATAGTGAAAAATTGAATATAACTGAGTGGAAGGACGGTCGGTGCAGAAAAGATAAATGTAACAAGAGAAATGCAGGAGAGAACAATTCTGACCTGAAAATTGATCAGATAATCTTTAGCCACCTCTGTTTCCGACTCAACTTCTCCATCAGGGCACACAGAGATGAAGGTGTTTGAAATATGGAGGCCAATAAAAATGAATGACAGGACTAAGTTACTGTCATGAACCTTTATTTTTCAAATGTGTGCTCAATTCAAAGCTATTGATGGGAACACTGCAAGAACTCTCATCAGTCACTATATATTTATTCACGTAAATCGAGTAGCGATTCTGTAACACGCTCTCTGTGTCTTACCCGGGATTCAATAAGTCTGGCCTTCTCCAGCTGCGCCTCCTTCAGCATTTTCTCCATCTCTTCAATCTTCAGTGTGTCCATTGCTCCAATACTGATGTCAAACACAGCAATGCAGTTACCACATACAAACTAGTTAAACATAAAGACCATATAACTCATTTATTTCACAGTAGGGCTCAAACCGTATGCTCAAGTCCCTAATTCTCACTATAACTTTGTAATGGCGGGTCTTTCTACTCAAAGTCAGTATCCCATTTGTAAATCTGTAGGATTTGCCAACAGATCACAACATCCTCAGATGATGTAGCTTTATAAACAGCTGACATGTGCTACTCTTTGTTTTGAATCCACAAACTGAATCATTTTAACATACCCAAGCGAATAGGAGCAAATGAGATCAGTTAGGGAGTTTGAACATTATTCTCTATTATTAAAAAGTGGAACAACAGCTACTTACCACCCAGTGTTACTAATTCACAGCTATGAAACGGCAAATGTCTTTGCCAAACATGGCTCATAAACCTCCCTCCTGTCTCTGCTGTGCACTGTTCATTACAGAACAAATCCCACTGAAGTCATCTCAAAAAACAGTCCTAACAGTTTTTGAAATTTGACCCTAGAGAGCTGTAAAGGACATATGAACAATGGGAACTGCTGAGAACCTGCTGTGGCGAACACTGCTGTAGACACCTAAACAGATGGTTTCTAAATTAGCCGACCTGTGGATAAAGCGATAACTGGTGGAGAGCAGACTGGGAGTTGGAGCATTAGCTGCCTGTGGGTGTGCACACACGTGTGTGGACAAACTGCAGTTCTAACCCACCGTGGTAAGGACGTTTCTACTTTGTGATGACTTTTTGGCTGATGCGTTTGGTAATTTTATTTTTTTAATGTCATATGCACGACATAAGAAACACAGAGCGGTTTTGAACACAATTGTAAATCCTGCTACAGACGCTAGCAACCAGCTTGTGGCTTCTGCTTCTACTTTTGCAGACTGAAATGCAAACAATAAGTTAGAAATGCTTTTGAAACAGAGATCACAAGATGACTGGACTGGAACTGGTCTTTCTCTTACCTCTCTGGCAGACAGTTTTTCATAGATACTGATTTATTGTATTTTAGATATCAGTGCCTGGATGTCACAAAGCTTTGTACAGCTCAACCAGGATAAAAGTGAGATTTTAGATATAAAGTCAAAGGCTCAGAGAGAGAGAGAGAGAGAGAGAGAGAGAGATGGGCCAAAAATGTAATTCTCCAGGACTGACCCCGAGCCAACAAACCAGAAATGTTGGGTTCTTTCACTAAGAACTGAACCATAAGGCTTATGAGGCATTTGTCACCACACCTTTTTTTAATCACCTCAAAAATACTACAGCACAGCCATTTCTCTCTGAGCATCACAGAGAGATTAATATAGACTTCTATATCCAGCAGACTGGACTACTGTAATACTCTCCTCTCTGTTCGACCCAAAAAACTATTAATCACCTACAACTGGGCCAGAACTGTGCAGCCTGAGTGTTGACCAGGACCAGAAGGAGAGAGCACATTACACCTGTTTTAAAGTCATTACACCAGCTACTTGTCCATTTTCATAATCATTAAACTTGTTTTTGTTGCTTTTCCTTGTTTTTAAAATCATTCTCACACCAATATAAACCAATATGACCTCTTAGATCCAAATTGCTGGACAAGGACTTTGGTTGAGATGGCTTTTAGCTTTTACTGTTAGAACAGTCTGCCTGAGGAACTGAGCTGAAAGAGCTGATGTGTTTAAACACACATCTATGTCCAGTTGCCAGTTTTGAATATACAGTCACAAAAAAAGGTAATGGCACCACTGTTTGCAATTTCCTGGTTGTTCTGCATAAATTGGTGATTAAATGTGATCTGATCTTCACCAAAGTCACAAATATCAACAACACAATATTTCTAAACTGATAAAAAACAAACAGTCATGAGCTTTCTTCTTTATTGAACAAACCCATTAAACATGCAAAGTAATGGTGGAAAATGTAATAACTGTGTTTTAATAACTGGCTGAAAGACCTTTGGCAGCAGTAACCTCAAGCAAGACATACACAACGTTCAGGAGGAATTTTGGACCATTCTTCCTACAGAGCTTCTTCAGCTCAGCCATGTTCTAAGGACGTCTGGTGTGAACGGCTTGAGGTCATTCCACAGCATCTCTACTTGGTTGAGGTCTGGGCTCTGACTGAGACACTCCAAAAGGCAGATTCTGTGTCTCTGAAGCCAGTTTTAGTAGATTTACTTCAATGTTTAGAGTGACTGCCCTGCTACATCACCCAGCTTGTTCTGAGCTTCAGCTTGCCAACAGCCACTCTGACATTATCCTGCAGGATACCTTGATAAACTTGGGAATTCATTTTCCCCCAAAATCAGGATGCTCCCTCCACCGTACTTCACTGTTGGGATGATGTTTTCATGTTGGTATGTGGTTCTCTATTTTTCCGCCATACATAGTGCTGTGTGTTCAGAATCATCAAGGAATTTGATCCTGGTGCACTGGCTCTCAGTGTGCTTTTTAAGTCAACCAGATATGTCCATTTAAATTAAATAAAGAAAAAAGCTGTCTGTCTAGCTGTTACTATAGGGAACTGTTTTACTTCACTGACCATTCTGCCTTGTGCCTTTGGAGTGATCTTGGCTGGGCGCCCACTTCTATGGAGAGTAACCACAGTACAAAATCATCTCCATTTAAAGACAGTATGTCTGATTGTGGATTGTACTGAGACACTCCAAAAGGCAGATTCTGTGTCTCTGAAGCCAGTTTTAGTAGATTTACTTCAATGTTTAGAGTGACTGCCCTGCTACATCACCCAGCTTGTTCTGAGCTTCAGCTTGCCAACAGCCACCCTGACATTATCCCCAGCCTCACATCATGATGCTCCCTCCACTGTACTTCACTGCTGTTTGATTGTTTGTTGTGTCCTGTTGCTTTTCTTTTCTGGACTCCAGGTTTGCTGAAACCTGACTCCAGATGACATTTAGTGACCTCAGAAGCCTGGTGTTGCCATTACTTTTGCCACCATCACTTCGTATGTTTAATGGGTGTGTTTAGTAAAGACATGAAAGATCAGGACTGTTTGTGTTTTATCAGTAGAGAAATATTTTGTTGATATTTGTGACTTTAGTGAAGATCAGATCATATTTCATGACCAATTTATGCAGAACAACCAGGAAACACTGCCACTACTTTTTCTTGCGACTGTGGCTGACCAGTGGGCAAAACAATGTTTGTATGGACAGACATGGTGCAGATCCTGTCAGGGTTTCCAAATAGTTTTCATAATTTCCAAAAGTTTCCAAATACCACAATAAATCTTTCACTTGTCAAAGGCTGATCTCCTGACACCTTTACTGCTGTGTGTTCTAATACACTCCTCTCAAACTTATTCAATCCGTAGGATCAATATTCTAATATTAATTACTAATATAAACAATCAGATGAAATCAGATTCATGTTTTCATAAGGATGAATACTTAATCAGTCATAGCCGATCTACGGCCAGTCTCCTCTGGCCATACCCTCTGTCATACCTGAACATGTTATCTGGTGAGCAGGCCGAGTTGTTCCCAGTGGACACACTGGTGTCCATGCTGTCAGAGCTCTCCAGGCTCAGCGTGTCATAGGGTTGCTCTCCGGCCGATGGGGCCTGGTGGTGCAGGATGGAGTGGTGAACCAGAGGTGGGGGGCCTACAGAGCTGTGGCTCATTGCAGAGCTGTAGGCAATGACGGGCGAGTAGGAGGCTGATGAGGAGGAGGAAGTCATGAGGTGGGGCTGAGAGCCATGGAGTGCCTCCCACTGACACTGAGCCTCTGCTGCAGCTCTCTGTTTGAGCTCGGCCAGACGACGACGCTGCTCTTCAATCACCTGCTGACCTGGAGGGAGGATGGTGGGATCTGATCAGTGAATTTGTTCTGATTTTGATCTGTGGCAGAGGTTTGCACAATGTCCAACTTAAACCCTACAAGTAAAACCATGGACAAGTCAGCAGACGTCCATTTGTTTCCTACACAAGCCAACGAGCTAGCTCTAGAGCAGGTCATCTAAGACTCAATAAATATACAACCAGCACCAGCCCACAAACTACAAGACCATAAACCATGCACCACGCAACCACAAGTATGTGCTCTGTCAGAGTCACAAGCTCAAAAACCCAAACAGTCTCATCACCAATAAGCTGCAACAAATGTTCAGAACAGGTACTTGTCTGACTTCTCATATTTCAAATCAATACTGCTGTGCACCTGACAATGGGCAAACACATCTGCAAAGAGATGCCTGGGTTGTTAACTCCAACGGAGAAGTGCACTGAACTGAACATGCAAGATTTATTGTCCACCAACAGGAACATTCATAGAAGATTGATGGAAGAAGAAAGAGCGTTCGATGTTGCAGACAAAAGAAAAGATGAAAAGAAATCTTTTGGGGAGAAGAGTTAATGACACACCAGAGATGGAAAAGATGGAGAGAGAAGGATGAAGGTGGGGAGAGGGGGGTGAAAACAGGGTCTGAAATTAACAACCGCCAAGTGTCAAGTTCTGGGGAATGTTAACTTTGATGGATAAATCAATAGAAGTAACCTGACTGGCTTAACTTTTGGATAAGACTTGATTTTTTGAGGTATATAAAGACTTTGGTCTTTACCCATGTTGAAGTCTAAAGACCTGCTGCCGATTGGCTGCCTATCATGCTGCTTTGTGCCCCATGACTGCATCTAAACCTCTGCTTCTCTGCTGTTTGGACAGTTAACTTTCTACAAACCTAATTTATCTGAATGATGAATTAAACCTGAGGGAGGGGGTTTTTAATCAAGCAATAAAACAGCCAGAGTTTGTTTGTTGACCCTTGGCAGTTGAGGAAAAACAGTGAATTTCAGACACTGCATGTAACATATGGGGAGACAGCAGATAAAAATCAGGATGAACCCCACTGAACAAAAGGAAGAAAATGTAAGAAATCATCAACTCCTGGGCACTGTGATCCATCTACCTGTTGAGCTTTCCTGTATGGTGTTCAGTCCGGAGGTCTGGGGCTCTGTGGTGCAACAGTGCAGGAAGAAACACATTCACAGACACAGACAGACGTGAGGGAAAAGCTGAACTGCAAATGCTGGCATACAAGACCAGCCCCACTTTCCAACCCAGCACCTGTTAGTGGCCAGCTGAGCTATAACACCAGACAACTTTGCTCTGGTCCCTTTAGTCAAACAGCACTGGTACACAGGAAACACTATTCTCACTAAAGCTGCACTTATGTCACACACATACAAACAGCTAAGTGAAGAAGAGCAGGGAAACACTTAACAATATCCAACAGTAACACACTGAGAAAATGAGAGTGTAATGCTACATTAAATGAATTGTGTATTATACTGTAAACACAATTACTGCCTGTTAATATCTTAGGAACAGTAATGTTAACTTAACCCAGATACGTGGTTAACAAACTTTCTGGCTTGTGACCACTTCAAATGAAGCAGTGTCTATGTTACGTCCACGGATCAGGCCGTCCCCGGCACCTCGGCAGCAGACACCGGGGCTGCCGGCGATTCCACCCCTGCTCACGTAGGAGCACGCTCCCAGCGGCGAGGCACACCTGCGCTCAATTAGCAGAACCGTACTTAAGCATGGCGCTGGTGTGTCCTCGTCCCCAGATGATCTCTCATTCTTCTACCGACGACTTCGCATATTACACGTCCTGGATCCTGATGTCCACTGGTATCGAACTACCCTGGTAAATTCTTGTTATCCACTGTGTCGACCTGAGTGAGGTTATTTTGTCTTGTTTATGATTTTTTTTTCTGAACTGACTACTGCGGAGTACTTTATGTTTTTCTGAACTGACTACTGCGGAGTACTTTATGTTTTTCTGAACTGACTACCGAGGAGTACTTTGTTTTGTTTTTCTGAACTGTTTACGGAAGAGGGCTTTGTATTCTTGTTTGCACTGTTACCTGGTGCCGCCTATATCTCTGTGGGCCTTGCCGCCGGTCGGAGATTGTTGTTTGGGGTCCGTGTCAAGTGCTTGGGCCAGCGAAGCGCAGGCGCTTGCTCCTGTCTGCATACCTCGGCGCTGGGATCCAAGCTTCTACCTTCTTCTCGGCCGCCGCCGACCTGCTCTGCCATCCACTGAGACTCCACATCCTACACACCAGCTCCTGCCTCCTAAGACTTCTTTCCCAGTCAGCCACGCTCTCCTGCCCTGAACCAGCATTTCCCTATATGCAGGTCATCTGTGTTGTGCTCTATGTTATCACACCCTCATCTGCCTGTTGTCCCCCCTCATAATCTCCTTCTCTGTTCTATACACAGTGCCAAACCTCTCCTCTGACCCCGGGCGGCTCCTCCAGTGGTCCAGTCATTTCAGCTGCTCCAACTGCCTGAGACCCACACCGGTCTGATCCTCACCACCTCCTTTTCTTTCCATACTTTGTCTAATAAATATCTTTCTCTGACCTGGGTTTGAGTCCTGCCTATTCCTGAGTTCAGTCGCTCTGTTGGTGTGCGGCTTGCCGTAACAGTCTACTTCTGTCCCATTGCCAACAAATGCAAATGCATACTCTGCATACTATGACCAACAAGGTAAACAGTAATTTTAACAGGACTGAAAATGTAAAAAAAACATCTGAAAAAATAATTAACTCATGGTGCAAATATTTTTTTCTCCTTTCCTATTGTAATCCCTTGGGAGGTCATGATCCCTTGGCTGGAAGCTACTGTCCTCCATGCTGACAGATGAAACGTACAGTACTTATTTAATGTATGAATAACTATTGCACAATATACTTATTATTGATTTATGATCATTCTAAAATTCATGCCTTAATTATAATATAGTAATTCATGAGTAAATGGTGTAGGACATCTGTGTAGGTTTCAGTTAGTTGTTGCTGCTTCAGCACTCGGGGGTGTCGCTTTGGTTTTTGTAGAGTGAAAGTCAAGGGCAGACTAGGTCAGTTACCTTTCTGCTGCAGAGCGAGCTGTCTCTTAGTCTCGATGTCCTGCAAGGTTGCAGCCAAGTTCCTGGGCAGACTGCCAGTACTGTTGGCCACCAGCAGGGGGCTCTGGTGAATCAGAGGGACAGGACAGCACCAGAATCAATGTACATGTACTGGGTTTAAAAAAATATCTGGATTTTTTTAACTGTGGTTCTCAAAGAAAATGGACTTCAGAGGTGTTGTTACCCTGGAGCTTGTGTTGCGCCCCAGTGTTGCTGCTCCGTACTGCAGAGGGGATGCAGAGCCTGATTTGGGTTGATGAAGAGACAGGCCTGGATCACTGTCCAGCTTGGAGCGGAAAACCTGGGGAGGAAATGTACAAGATCAAGCCATGGAGATTAGGGAGTGTTGATAATATGTGTCAATGAGCAGATGGAATCATGTTAGAAGTACAATTGAAAGTCCACCATGGACAAGTTGCATCACCTACTGGAAAACAGTGGTTAAAAGCAGGGATAGCATTGTGCTGCAGTGCTACTGATCACTACTGGTGTTAATAAATAAAAAGCAGGAAGGAATAGATCAAGTCCCAATCAACAGTTTGTCAGTATCAGACCTGCATGAAAAACATCAGAGGCAACAGAAAACACGAGTCAGAATCAGCAGCACTGAACAGCTCTTTGATCAGGCCACTTAACTTAATGCTGCATCCTGTACCATAAGATCAGTGTGGAGTGACTTCAAAGTAATGACTTGAACATGTTCACACATTCTAAGCGGTGACTGAAGTTTTCTGTGGACGTCTGCTACAGGCAGCTTCTCAGCTTTATTCCACCTGAAGCACAGATACCGACTTCATGTTTTACACCAAAGCAAATGCTGAAATTCAAATCACCATAAAAGGCTCGGGCACACAGCAGCGACCTGCAGTATCACTGAGCCATGTTCACAGTCTAATCCATTAATTCAGTGTCCTTTGATTTGTCATACTGAATTGAAGACACTCTTTATATGTGATGACAGTTTCTTAAAGTGAGAATTGTTCACCGCTTGAAAGCTGAGGTTACGCTGTTTTCTTATAGTTTTCAGGAGATCTCAAGGGTGAAGACTGTCATTGCCAACTTTTCATACAGTGTGAATGCAGCACTTTTAAACCCCTGACATGAAAGGGGTTTGTTTTCCCCTCTCTCTTTGACGCAACTGTATAACATACAGGTTGAAAGTTAGCAGAGGCATTACAGAAACAGCAGAAGGATGACAGGGAAAAATGGGGCCAAAGAAGAAGGTCCTCTACCTGCAGCATAGGCCTGTGGCCTGACAGAGACTTGGCTGGCAGAGGGGGAGGACAGAGCTGGCTGGAGCCGACCATCAGCTCCTGGTACCACTGCTCTAAAGCTAACTTGGGGAGGTGAGGCCTACTGCCCTTAGACTGGTACAGCAGAAAGCACAGAGAACCAGGGAGAGGGTGGAGGAGAGACAAGAAAAGATCAGAAAGCATTCAAGGACAGTAGAAAGATTTGTTTTATACCCTCTCAAAAGCCACAATTAAAGGTTTTATACTTTGGAAATAGTTCTTGAATATCTGCAATATATTATTGTTGCCAGCTGCATCGTAGTCTATACCCTCCAGCTGCTAGTCTGCATTTTAATTTTCTACTTCAATGACCCGGTTTATCACAAGAACATTGTTTTCCTCTAATTTTCTGTTTTACTTTACTTCAGCTTCCCTTGGACCCAAATACCTACTGTATCTCTATAATTTCAATTTTACTATATATTTACAATAATATCACTCAATTTATTTTTGTTGTCTTGTTGCCATTATTGTTTTTCACAACAGTCACAACCATCCATCTGCTCTCTCTCCATTGTCTAGGAACACATTTTAAACAGCTGACTGACACATACTGTTCACATAAAACTGTTGTTACTAACATGGCTGCCATGCTAATCCCCACAGGACTGAACTGCACAGCCCTCGTCTCCTGGGTGGGGCAAAAACTAAAAGGTGATCTACTCAAATTTACTTCTGGCACAACAGTCTAATATTAGGATACAGAGAGAATGACTGGGAAAATGCTATACACCTTACATTAAGAAAATTGGCATTATGACTCCGAGGCATTTTTAGTAGCTCTTTGAAAACAATAGGAGTCAGTGACTTCAGGCAAATGTGCACTATAACAGACAGCTCCAGACTGACAACATCACAGGGTTTAGAGTCATCATGGGCTTCAGCAATGACAGAAAAAAGGTCTACCCAGTAACACTAGAAGCAATATAGAGTGATTCTACATCTGTAAGCAAGTCAAAACAGATTTCCTTTTTTGTGTGAGGGTGAGAGAAGTACATGGATGGCAGCGCAAACCACAGTAACTCAAAGAATAGAGTCACAGGGTCATCCCATTTAAGTGTTAGTTCACTGTCCTGAAAAGAGCGACAACACTACAACAAAAATGATTTGAGGATGTTTCTGTTGGGAATGTAATTTAGACATATTGTACATCTGAGAATCAGAATGGATACAGATAACTAATGAAGCTCTGATCCATCTTATCAAATACCCCAGACACTGTGAATGGATTACAGCAAAGTATGATGACTTAACCAGTGCTTTGGTTTAAAAACGATCTTACACCCTCAACACAAGAGCGCTCACACAAACGGTTAGCAGGGGAAGAACAGGGAAAGCCAGCACACACCTCCACAGAGAGAGGTAAGGGGGAGCCATGAGGAGAGGGAAGGCAGGAGAAGGCAGTGTCTACTGCTCCCGACTGCAGGGGCTGGCGAAGCGGGGAGGTTGGGGATGATTCCACCTTTGGCATCCCATACATCTGATTTAACTGGCCCACTGTTAGATACTCCTTCTCAGAGGCAAAACACCAGACAGACAGGTAGAGAAGGGGAGGCAAAACACCAGACAGACAGGTAGACAAGGGAGAGAAGAGAAGAGAAGAGAGACACAGGAGTGAAGACAGACATGTCAGCAAGACAGGCAGCAGGAGGGGGAAATACAAAGTACATTCAGTGACCTTCTGCATCCTAAAGGTGTGAGGGAAAAGAAGAAATACTAAACACACAATGAAGCAAGCACTAGCATCAACCACTCATGTTGCGATTCATTCGAAAGCATGTGTATAGTACAGATTGCACAGATCAATAGTTCTGTCTACAGGAAGTCTGTCATATATGTATATATATATACACATACTGTATATATAAAGTATTGCATTGGTGGGGCAGGGTTTTAGGGCACTGACCACAGCCATTACCTATCTTTCTACACGCTCATTTCCTTCATTCAAGTAAATATAATCGTAAAATGCAAAAATACTAGCGATGGGGCAATATATCAAAAATCAATATATCGCGATACAAAAACGTCACAAGATGTATTGCTCTGTCTAGTGATACATATCGCATGGCCTCACGCACCAGTGACTTCATATTTTTTGTAAATCAGATAGTCTAACAGAATGTAAGTCAGTATATCTGTTTGTTCTTTACATAATCAAACCAGTGCTAGAAAGGAGGAAAAAGAGGAATAAAGTACAAGTACTCCGCACCTACTCATACGCTGTTTTCATTGAATTGCTAATTGTACTGTGATTGAATCAAATCCTACACGCCATTGTGTGTATCCAGTCTTATTGAGAAAAAGTCATACTGTGCCATCCCTAATAAAACATGTTCAGTAAATACCTTATCCTGGTACCAGTACAAAAACACAGCTATCATTATCGACTCTGATATCAAAAATTCTAATCATACCTACATGTTGTACAGGAAATATTTTTCTCTTTTTCAGCATAAAGAATAAAGCTATGACAGGACCAATGAACATTATAATTTTACAGTTTACCACTTAGTTCTACATAAAAATACCAGCTTTTGTTTGCCTCCATACAAACCGACATCTAGCAGTCCAATCGAACAGTAATTAAACCCTCTGTATTGCTGCTATGATCCACTCATACCGTCTTTATTGTCTACTATAAATGAGCACAGCCTCACAGCTACAAAGAGGGTGAGTACACTCTGCTAACACTGATGGTTCACGTAGCACAGAGCAAATCCAGCAATGATTGAATGCAAACCAGTAGAGGGAGCAGCATGACATGAACATGGAAGGACACAGAGGTGGAAAAAGTGAACACTGACAGAAAAAGTGAGGAAGGCAACAGACAGGAAGTGATAGCACCTCGCAGCAATCAGGTGAAGCAATAACTATAACAAACGAGCGGTCGTGTGAGGAGGGTTTGGTCACCACTGCTGCCAGACATCTTAAAGACATCCAACAGCTTTATGTGTTCCTGAACACCAGCAAACAGTAATAGTCTTACACTTGTATAGATCTTTTCTATGCACTCCAGCACACTCAACCTGCTTTCACTCCATTTGCCCATTCACACAACTGGGGGTTCAGCGTCTTGCTCAAGGACACTTCGACATATGAACTGGACAAGCCGGGAATCGAACTGCTAATCTTCCAGTTAGGGACGACCCGCTCTACCTCCTGAGTCACAACAACAGGACAGTGCTTTACAGCACATTCACACACATACGCACAGAGCCAAACCACAATGCCTTTAACTCTTTAGCTTGCAGATTATGTCCTAAGACGTCTTTGCAAGCCAACAACCATGCCCATCCTTTATCTGGCTGTTGTTATTTCTGCTAAAAGGTAGAGCGTCTGTGAAAACAGATGAACACACACAGTTTGCCATCACATGTGACAGGCACTGTTTTGGTTTTCATAATAATTAGTGATAAATAAATAAAAAGTAGTCACCTCTAGTCAATCATAATACACTAAACAATGGTGTAAGGATACTGGTTACTCTTCTGAACATAAAAGGTGAGCAAAGGGAGAAGATTAATCTTGAGTCAATCCCCTGCATCCATGATCAAAACTCAGCGACAACTACTGTGCTGGCTCCTCTTACGTATCATTAAGTAAGGTATAGTAAAAAAAGAGACCTGGGCCACCACAGTGCAACACACAGGTGCAATTAGAGACACAGTGCGACCAGGACACTGACAGTGCAATGAGTGATCCTAAGGGTGAGTTGCACAAGACAACAGAGAGGAAGCAGTGGGCTTCATGCAGGGATTGTTAGAACAGTTACCTCCGTAGGGCTGCTGGGGTGCAACTGGCAGGGAGGGGAGGTATGTGAGGAGGAAGGAGAGGTTCGGCAGAGGGAATGCTGGGAGGAGTGGACATCCTCCATTAACAGGGCAGCCTCGCTGATATGGAGCATTTCCTGTTTCAACACAGGCACATGCTTTTTAATGCCTACATTCCACACAACATCAAGTTAAAGGGACTGTGTGTCACATGCCTTCACTCTGATCCAGCTACAGCCAGGCTTGACCACTGACATGTTAAAAGCTCTGCACTAATCATCACAATCAACATTAAACAAATCAACTGCATCTTTGGAATAGTGCATTTGCAGCATGTGATCCAAAACATTATCAAATGTGCACAGCAACCCTTTTGGCTCCGTTTTTATTGTCAGGCCAGGAGCACAGAGTGTGAATGTGTGTTTGTTTTCACTGCATGCACACTGAGGCTCAGTAGTTCTCTCACCTCTCTCATTGCTGTGGAGGACTTGGGGAAGCTCCTTCCTCCAGTCAGGCTGTTATATCTCTTTTCCAGAGCTGACAGTCTCTCCTTCTCCTAGACAGAAACCCATGGATTCTTTTTTTTTTAGGAGCAACTTTTCAAAAACAAGACTAATAAAGAAAGGTCCCCAAACTTTATATTTCTAATTTTTAAATATAAACCACAGGCTCTCTGCAATTATCTGTAGATGTACTTTGAAAAACCTGACTTTTCATGAAACATGATGTAATGTACTCACGGTGTGAACTGTTTCAACAGGTAAACGTGTACCTTGTGGAGTATTTGTAGTGTGAGGGTTCTGTCTTTAGCCAGCCGCTCACAGTCCTGAGCTGCCTGCAGGCCGAGCTGGTTGGCCTGGGTCTCCAGAGCAGACACCTTCTCCTGAACAAAGCAGCACAGGAAGAAGAAAATCTTCAGCGCAAACTGTAACAGCGGTATAGCATGTGTGATTCCAGAGTGGGAGACTGTGGCAGGGCGAAACCACCTTATGACTACAACCCCTGCAACTCTACTGACTACTCCATGTGGTAACATCAGATGTCCATGGTATAAATAATAGAACTTGAACAAAATTCATTATTTTGCAGTGCCCCTGCAGCAGTGACAGTGTAGGTAGAGTGTCTGAAGATCGTTGACATTTGGCTACAACCTTACCCGCACTGTCTGGCATTTGAGTGTACAGTGTATTGCTTGTATTAAAAATTAATTGCTTACATAGTGCATGCTGTAATCTATCCTTTAAGCAGAGAGCACTGCAGAATGTGTTAAATATCAATGAACAAACTAACCTACAGCACTGCTTCTTAGAGAATGGTTCCTACGCTAACAGGAAGTAAAACCACTTTTAATTAGTCTGATTAAGTAGATTCCGAATAACTGAGCAAAACACTGCATTCTTACACAAAGACCCATATTGTTCAAACAATAATCAGGACATTGTTGTATTCCTCTTGCCCTCACAGTCTGTCAAGTGTTTCCTTACCTTCCTCTTGGCCACGATGCTGTGGTACTCTGCTCTCTCCTGGAGCAGCTGCTGGCTGATGGTTTCTCTTTCCTCCTCTAGGCTGCTTTCTCTCTCTAGCTGTTGAAACTCCAGGTCCTCAAACTTTTTGGTTCCTGCTTCCAGCGCCTCTCCGTCCTGAAGGAGGCCCACACACATTATTAGCAGTTTCATCACAAACAGAAAAACGTGCAATACTGTACACGTTCTTTTTCAAGGCATCCACTACACCCAGGCCAGTGTAACTGCTATAGGCAAAGCAAAAACATCTTGATTCTAACATTTGAAATTGTTTAAAATGTTTTCCCATCATGGCAGAAGCTCTTTTTGGGGACAACTAAACCACATTGTGCTCAGTTAAGCACACAGCCATGGAGAACATGCTTCTACTCAGCACAGTTACTGGTGTGTGGTAGATGTACTGTAATATACAGGGAGAGACGGACGGTCACTTACACTAACATATTTCACACCTGAAAGTTTTGTGTCAAATATTAAATTTGATGCTTAAATTGCTAAAGAAAAAAACACCAATAACATGGGCTAATAAAGTTACACTCTAAATACTATGTGGGAAAAAAACTTAATTTCAAAATCTAGGTATTAATGTATCTGCGCTGAAAACACTGATATAAAAGCCACACCGACTTCAGTCCATATTCGACTGTGCATTCCAGGTGTTGATCTCAGCTTGTCCTTTCTGTTGTTGCTATGTCACTAAGTAGTTTCTGTCAGGTTTCAGCCTAACAGCACTCCTGTCAGCAGCAGGGACATGAGTGTTTTAGTCTGGATGCTCTTGAGAGCCAGTGTTGTGCTTGTGAAGGACTTGATCCAGAAATCGCCTGCAAGTGGTGAAAACAGGAACAAAGGACTCAAATTGTCAAACACCTGAGCGGTGAAGAAAAGATCATAACCCTCAGCAGCAACCTTGTGTTCTTTGCTTAGACTTGATCCTGCTTTGTACCACAGACTGAAATGTAGTTCTGCTCTGATGACTGAACCTGACATTTCCCCACCTGCCCATCATACAGTTCTGTACAATCAGATCTCAAACTGCATACCTGCTGCACTCTCTGCAAAGGGGCCAAACTAATTAAACAAAACGTAAAGCTCTACATAGAGCCTTACTGAATATTAACATAGCATCACTGGCAACTCTAAGTATCACCTACAGTAATTTCCCTAGCTTTTTTGTGTTTACTTTCCTGAAAAGTAGTAAAACAAAAAACTGACTCAAAACCAAATAGCATGTGTTTCCATAAGAGAAGTCACAGGATGAGAGTGAGCGAAGACAGAGAATGGATTTAGTCAGGACCTATGTTAACTGATTAGTTAGGAGTTATACACATTACATGAGCCATGACAGATCATAAACGAGATGCAGAGCAGATTAGCACATGCAGTGCAGTGGGGTTGTAACACATGACCCACATTTTGCCAAAATGCATCAGCAGCTGCTGAAGTGCCTAGGAGCTACTGGTGTGCTCCTGTGTCAAGCTGAAAGCTCCAGTAGCATGTAAGTGTTGATGGGACATCAGCACATCTGAGAGGACTTCTTATAAATACACTGAGTGTGTGTATGTTTGTGTCAGTAAAACATCTGCATTCGGCCTCTACTAAAGGGTTAAAGGTGCCAGTAGCACTGTAATCGACATGCTGGTGTGTGCTAAGCATTCATACATACAGCATACCACTCTACGAAGGCAGGAAGAAACTATAGAAGAAGAGAAAGTGAGAAAAATACCCTTTCTGTTTTGTTGGGTGTCTATCTTTGCATTATGAATATTTACATTCACCGACCACTTTATTAGGTACATCTGTACATCTGTATGCACTTCGATGCAACACTTCTGCCTTAAGATCTGTGTTTATGAAGCACAAAATGTTTCAGGCTTTGGTAGAATTAAATGTATAAATTCAATTATATGTTTATTTTTGAGGTCATAGTTAAAGGTCGTGTACTGGACTACATTATGTTCAGAGGTGTTCCTAATATTCTGACTCTCTCATTTATGTAGCTGGGGAATATAATGTAGTCCAGTACAACACCACCTTTAGCTATGAGCTCAATAATAAACATAATTGAATTTATACATTTATGACAATTTCACCAAAAACAAACATTTTGAGCTTCATAAACACAAATGTTAAGGAGGAAGTGTTGCACTGAATTGCATACAATTGCCCAGTTGTACCTAATAAAGTGGCCAGTGAGTGCACATCAACAGCAATAAAATAAATTAACTTATAATTTTATATACTTAAAGGGAGTTTAACCATGCCAAATAGTTTAAATTCCACTAGAGTCAAAAGCTGAGATAAGGTACCATTAGCAAGGTACTGTATGTATTAGGTACTGTAACATTAGCAAGAGTATAGCTTCTTTATTTAGTTAGTGCCTCGTTTGGTTCAATGACAAAAACTGAATTCCCAAAACGTCAATTCATCCGAATTAACATTTAACATGCCAATTAGAGAAAAATCTCAGTTCTTGTCTTAGTTTTAGTGGAGCTGAGGTTAGCCTTAACTAGCTCACAAGCTAGCTTTCATGATAACGCTCTCTTGCTTTAGCTATTTGGCTGTAACTCTGCACATTTATTAAGCGGTTTTCACAGGAATGAGGCCATTGTATGGAAGATTTTTATATAGTAAAACTGATACTAAAAAGTCTAATTAACGTCAATTTAATTTTGACCAAATATGCAACTACTGTATTTTCTCTTTATAATGTAATCTAATGTGAAAAATAGGTGTTCCACTTTGTTAAAACACCAGATATTATAAATTCTAAATTTGAACAAATACAGCTTCTGGGAGCCAGGCCAACGCAATTCACCTTAGATTAAAAAGCTAATTCTATGGTAGCCACACAGACTATTATGTAAGGCCATAGGTGGGATGTGAGATGTGACAGGTGGCAGGTTTGGGTCAGCTTCTATAGTTTCAAAGGGGCAGCCTACTGCAACCCAGGGTCAGTAGGTGGGGAGGGGGGTGGTCTAGGTGCTTCTGCTTGACTGATGACCCACCCTTTTGAGCTGTTCCTGCAACTGTTCCCGCAGGGATTCAGGACAGTTATGAAGCTGGTTCTTCAGCTCAGCGTAGCCCTCCTGGAGGCTCTGCAGGGCCCGGCGCTCAGCCTCAACATTAGCCCTCTCCTAGAAAGACACAACACACGCCCACACACAGGATGGATAGGCGAGGGGAGAGAAAGAGAGAGACAGAGAAACACACTGTTCAAAATTCATGCCATGCACATAAAAAAGCTGCTAGGGGTAAGCAACACATGCGTAGTGGCTGATTTTTAGGTTTTGGTGGGGAACAGAAGTACACGCTAAACTGTTACACCTCACAGCCTGTGATTGATAAATGACACATGTGGCTCAGTGAGCCACATATCATACCAGAAGTTTTTCCTGTTACAATTCAAATGTAACTGTCCTAGTCGGGACACATTTTTGTGATGTGATATGTCCACTTTTTGGGTCCAGTGTTTAATCTGTATCCATATTGCAAATAATGAAAGCTTGAGAGCCTAACTACTTGCTAAAATGAACCATTCCTTTTGCAAATATCCTGAAAGAACCTTTAGATGTTCCAACCTCTAACGTCAGTGAGCTGTGAGGAAATTGCCTCATAAATTACATGACATTATTGGCCTCAGTACATTTATAAACTCACCTGTATTAATCCTGAGTAATGTTAATTTGACAGGCGTGACCCTGTCTCAGTGCTCTCCAGCTTAAGTACACAAGCATCCTCTCTTCTGGGTGCTGTTCACCCTCAGGAATCAATGTGGCTGTCAAGGGTGGCTTTAGAATTTCACCTCATACCGTTGGTGGAAAGCCAAAAAGGCAAGTCCTCTAGAATTGACAGCACTAACAGGAGTGTCACCCATTTTTTAACATAATGAAGAAATCTTTGTCATGAAGAATGTATTCTTTGTGTTGGTCAAAATTAGGGACAAAATTCTAAGGCAGGGATATTTTTTAAGAGAGCAGGAAACACTGAACATCTGGCACGTTCATAAATGACACGTTCAGTTCTCCTTGGAAATCCTGGGGAAGGCTCACATGGACACATGGAAGATGCTCACAAAAACTTGACTTTGGGACTTTTGCAAGAGTTAATTTTAACCACAACAACAAGAACTAAAGAAACCAAGCTGGTAAATGTGCATTCTTTCTTCTCATGCAACTGCTGAAATGTAGGCAGTAGGTAAAAGAAAAAAGGAAACCCCTAAAACCGCTATAGAGACACACTAGTAGTTTCACCTATCAGCTACTGAACCCCTTAATAAAGTCTATAGAACCAAAGACGACCGAGTCCAAACAGCCATGAAACAGCAGGTGCCCTGGCCTGCAGGGCCTGTCATGCAGACAGTGAATCAAGATAAACAGGGCCTTAGAGATCCAGTAGATAAAGAGTGCTGAAGAGGCAGAGAAAGAATTAGAAGTCAATGGATGTGTGTTAGTTAGCAGAGTTGAACTGGAAAGGAACAGATGAGAACTGACAAAACACTAAGTTGACAACATGCAAGAGAGAACACCCAAAAAAGTAAATCCAGTCGTTTATTTAGCCTTTTGTATGGTTTCAGACTCTGTCAGTCAGGGAAGCTTGGCAGACAGGAATGCTGACTGATGTATGCCAGCAGCAATGAACCAGTAGGGAACATGAGACCAAAGGTGACTGTTTAGAAGACTAAATGCACAGGTAGTGGGTGTAAAGGTGTCAAATAATGTACATAACCTCTGCAAATATTTGAATCCTGTATGCATGAATGTAACTGGTGGATAAAAGCAGAGCATTTCAAATGCGAGGTGGAGTCACCCCACACCGCTCTATCTACCTTTTCTTTTTCCCTCTGGATGGCGTGCTCCAGCTCGTCCAGTTTGTGCTGCAGCTGAGTGATGATGTCTGTTTCAGCCTCTATCTGGTCGAGCTCCGCCTGTCTTTCGCCCTGCAGCAAGGCGCGCTCCATCTCTGCCTGGAAGAGTGCATCAAACTAAGTCACGCATGCCATAATATTGCTAAGAGCATGAACTGCCTGGAAGAGTGCATCAAACTAAGTCACGCATGCCAGCCTGAGGTATAATATTGCTAAGAGCATGAAGTGTGCTCAGCCTGTACTGTTTGATACTGGAAAATGTCTACACTAGTGCTATAGTTCCATAAAAATTTAGGTTTAGTAGGTGTTGTACATGACTGTGGGTTTACACTGAAGCTAAATAATATTCCACTAGCATCCACTTTCTGTGCTCTACCTCTTGTTTAGACTCCTGGAATTGTTGCTCCAGCTCGGTCAGCCGGGTTTTAAGCTCATCGATTCGAGCAAGAACACGAACTCGATCGTCCTCCAGGTAACCCAGCTCCAGACACCCTGCACCACCCGAACTGGATGAGTCCTCATGCTGCAGGGAGTGAGAACAGACAAGGTCAGGTTTTTAGGAAAGGAAGTAAAGCCAGAGGGAAGGGGAAGACAGAGCTACACACTGAATTTTTGTGTCTTATACAGTATTATTCACAAAGTTTAAGAAAGCCTTTACCCATGCTGTATTATGACATTTTCATCTGTTTACACAAAAGTATTTATTCATTTATTTTAGGATTACTTTTATTACTTTTGTAGAGATTTATGTTTCACAGGGAAATCAGGGAGGTGCAAGTGTAGTTTCACTGGATTGTTCAGCCTTTTAGTACAAAAATCATTTGTTCAAATACATTCAAATTGTCAGACAATCACACAATATATGATCTATTAGAAGCTTACAGGTAAACATATTGGCACTAAGAAATGTTTTCTTGTTGCAGCAAAGACAGACAGAAGAACAGATAAGAGGAGAAGCATACAACGGAGGTGGTACACACACATAAAAAGGAGGTGACTGATAAATGAGGCTCATGCAGAAGCCACTGTAAATAAAAAAAGATTTCCATTGTTTAAAAGGTATCTTCTAATTCCCTTACAAACAGCCCAAAAAAACAATAAATGGGAATTTAAGAAAAAACTTTTCAGTTTTCCTCACAAATGCAAGAAATGTTTACAGTAAATATTTCCTCAATGTATCTTAATAGCTAATGCATTCCTGTGGGGTGGCTGTGGATCAGGAGGTAGCATGGGTCGTATCCTAACCAGAGGATTAACGGTTCGATTCCCGGGCTGTCCAGTCGAAGTGTACTTGAGCAAGACCCTAAACCCCCAGCTGTACCCGGTGATGACACCGGTGTGTGAATGTGGGAGTGCAAATGGGTGAATGGCTAAACAGTGTGAAAGCGTTTTGAGTGCACTGCAATGCATAAAAAGCTCTATACAAGTATAAGACCATTTACCGCAATAATTCTACATAATAGCTGTAACCTAATATCATTTTTTAGGAAATGTTTCATTATTTTGAAACACCATATTGTCACTAAACAGATTTTACAATCAGAAAGAAGACTGTCTGGTGGCAAGTATGCAAAACGTATCCGGTGTGACAAAAGAGCATAACGCTAATTTACGGAATTACAGAGAAAATTTACGGAGTTAGAGAAGGAGAGGAGCCTGGAGCTACGCAACTCATTTATTTTAGTTAATACTGTAAGAAATTTTTAAACTAAAATCATCATGTACCTGATTTTAAGTAATGCAGTTATGTTGTTATGTATATTATGATGCTAATTATATATTTAGGAACATAAGGGTGGCTTGTGTAGGCTGCTAATAACAGGTGCTAAATGCATTTGCGTTTGTGTTGCAGTCATGTAAACAGCCAAGCATTAGGACTATATTAAACGTAATAAGCAAAGCTAAGCTATATAGGTGTGTACAGGAACACATGCAAGTTAATGGGGATTGTACAGAGTACATACAGTAGGCTAAGAGTAAACGTGTTGAGGATTATTCAAGCATACTCATATTTACTTTTAACCATCAACAATGGTAGTCATGTGTGTACTGGCTCTTTACAGAAAACACATTTAAATCATAAACATTTTAGTGTTTTTCATAAAACACAGGACGTATTGTGCATTTTATAATTGTTCTATTCTTGAATTTATTTTGTTTAATAATGCTCTACATAGAAACATTGCAAAATAATTGTTTAAATAAATGCATTTGTTTTTATAATGTGGAAAGCAGGTTTCTGCATGTTTTTTATACATCTAATTAATCATAAAAATAATCGACACAATCGACTATTAAAGTAGTCGTTAGTTGCAGCCCTAGTATAAAGTATGTTTTGAATGAAAACCTACCTAAACTTGAGTCTCAATGGCCACTGCTAGTCTACACTGTTTGTGGACATGGTGTAATGATGAAAAGCTAAACCTGATGGGATTTGAACCGACACTCATTTGCTGATATACAGTAGGTGAACAGTAGTCAGTTAGGTTAACATGAAACTGTTCTTCTCCATGGGATCCCACTGAATTCCCTCGTGGATTCCTGGTGGTCCCTCAACTTCACTTTAAGCACCACTGATTTAGCAAAGCCAAGCACATCACTTGCACATGCTGGTTGCACAGCGGCATGCAGAGAGAGCATCTCTGATGGGGAATAAGCATTCCCTCTGACCTGTCTGTCTCCATTGTGCAGTGCTGATGCTGTGCTGGGACCAGGAGATGTCCTCACCTCCTGATGAGTGCTCTCTGTGCTACTACACTCCTCCTTCTGATTCTCCTCGTCGCTCTCCCTTTGTCTCTGCACCAGGCGTAGTGCAGCTGAGGATGGTGCCCCTGCTAGGATGTTCTCCATGGACGGTCTCCGCACTGAGCCATCCGCCAGCCCCATTCTCCCTAAGCCCACAGAGTCCAGGCCAGCACTCTCTCCTTTGTTGTATTCAGCACAGAGGTTTAGGATGGTCTCTAGTCGCTGTCTCTCCTGTGGCAAAATACCAACACAATGAAAGAGGGACAGCAGATTAGATTTGGACAGAAGCACTAAAAATCTCTTTCTCTCATCTCCTCACTTTGGCCTTTTTAATGTAGCAGCAACATTTTGCGTCTAAAAAGAAATAATCAGACTCTTACACCAGTCCTTGATTAAAACATGATTCTATTTAAACCTAACATATTAAATTATCCACATTTACAGTAAACATTTGACTGACTAGCTCTACCAAAATATTAATAATAAAGGTCAGATAATAACTTCATATTTCATTATACTTATCTGTCCAAATCTACTACAGAGAATAAAGCACTGATATTTCATTTCTTGTTTGTGCACTGGGGTTGAGCCAGTGATGGATGACAATCAGAAGCTAGCTGGGACAGAGAGAGAGATGCAGACTGACTCTGAAACTGTCTCCCTCAAAGTAAACCAGTAGTAGTATGACTGCTGCATCCCTAACATCCTATGTGACTGAGCCAAATTTCACCAAACAAACCAAAACAATAAGGGATTATATTATATGTTGTATACATCAAGTGGCATGGAAATACTAACACATACTATAGTGGGAAGGATCTCCATATAACCACTGACTGGTTGTTGACTATGGAACGTTAACACTAATACAAAATAGAGCATGGATACCTGAATTGTGCCAAGTGGGACCTGTCAGGACCAGATGGTTCAGACAGAAATTTAGTAGCTATTCTGTGTTCGGGCCTGGGTCAGGTTCGGACACGTAATGTAGGTCAAACTTTAGGCTGGACAACTAGAGCACTCAAATGTCTGCTTCGTTTAATATTAAAGGGGAAAACACCATACAAACTCAACTATGATGGGCTCAAACCAGCTTCGGACATTATATGCTATAAGCTTGTTGAGCTCGGGTCAAGTTCATACAGAAATATGTGGCCCACTCTATACTCAATACAAAACGCACTCTGGTGATCTAACTCTAGAATAATGCAAGGAAGCTCTGCAGGAAGTATGTTAGAGCAAACATGAAGTGGGTCAAGACTCCAGTCACCCTGAAATAACAGCAGTCCACACAATGTCAGCACCCAGGTGCTGCCTGGTAGTCAGACAACCAGAGCCACGCAGACAGTGATACACAAACATGTGTTTGGTAAACAGTCTCACTGCTCAGTCAAACACATAGTGATGTGATATCAGACTATATGTTGATTGCATAGGCCAACAGTATATTTTGTATGTGCTTTAAGTGTGAAAAATTATTTGGCTGACATCACGTTTATTATGAGCACTTTCTAAGGCTAACTGATTGTGTCACTGACACCATTTAACATAACTATTCACCTCCCCTAAATCACAATGAATCTACAACGGAGTGATAGCAAAATTAGCACTAGCTATCGAGTCAACAACAAGTAAAAAACAACAACAAACCGTTATCCTTTAAGACTAGGGATGTATTAAATCCACTCTTCGGTTCAGACCTCAAATTTTGAGCCAGGCTTCAGTTCACATCCCTTTATTGGTTAGTTTTGTTTAGTTTTTCAGAGAGGAGGGGGAGAAGAATAAATAAATAAATAAAAATAATTATGGGTTGTTTTTTTTAAAACACCATTAATTTGGAACACTAAAGAGAAAAACACAAACACTAACGAAACAAAAATCTTGTGATTTACATGTTGTAGTGTTAATTGTGAAATGTAAAATTAGTTTTACTCAATTACTAATGTAATGAGAGCTCAAAAGGCAGCAGTGGTTGCAGAGGTTAGGGTTTTTTGGGGGGGGTTCAGTCTTCTGGTTCACTTTTTCTTATTGTATCATGAGTTCCCTTTGGTTTCAGAGGTGTTAATGCTCACACAACTGGAAACTAAACGTACCGAAATATCAGGATGAGCTTTCCAAACTAATATCAGTTAAAGTACAACACATTTGAAACATGCCACTAAAATTAATTTATCACTTGTTAACAATGGATACATTTTTGGAACCAAACAAGCGCTTTATTATTTTTTGCTCTTGAGATCTAGTTCAGTCCCAATCTGTTTCTTGTTGCGTAGGAAGACCTGGCAAACCTAATTGTTCTCGCCCACAGATAAACCCCCTGGTGTGTTTCCTCCCTCCCACTGAGGGAGCATCTGCATGATTAGGAGCTACAGTACAGCCCCACCACTAGCTCTAACCTGTAATTTAGGACCAGTTAGCTTTTAACTTAGTGGGCGGGAGTAAAACATCCTTTTCACTAGGAAAAAAGTCAAACTTTAAACATTTACTGGCAAGTCTACAACTACTCATGAGTCCTCCCCCTCAACATCTGCTTGAACATACACACAGATTAAACCGCTCAGCGTTCTGATGCCTGTCTTGTTTCTGTCAAGAACGCTGACTGAAAGCTGGCACTATCACCGTCTCATCTGACTGTCAGGCAGCCTCCAGGCAACCAAACTGGTGTGATGGATGAGTAGCAAGGGCCACAGACTGATTTTGTACCATTAAATGTGTTTGGCCTCAACATAAATTAGCCTGAAACAGCATCAAATTTGATGCCTGACATATGCAAACTGTGCTCAAATTACGCTCCTAATCAACTGCATGCTGACAGATTTGTATGAATCCCATGTTTTGTGGTTCAAGTGGACCTTTTAAGTCCCAGAGAAATGTTGTGTTCAACGGTTGCTGCTGCCACAGGCTCTAAAAGGTATTTAGTTTATAGGTCTCTGGGTATCCCAGAGCTGACTGAGAAGGAACCAGATGGTACAACAGGTCAGTGTGTTAATCCAAATGCCAGGCTCCCATGTCCCAGATGGAAACACTGAGGTGCTGGCTTGAACAACAGATATTGACACAATTGTTCAATGGGTCTATGCAATTATAGGCCTTTTAAATTTGCCATGGTGAACTGAGAAACATACCCCAAAGTGTAGCAAACAACTTCTCTTTGTATTTAAATTAACTTTATGGGCCTATAAAATAAGGGTTGCCAAAAGCATCCACCTAAAAAAAATCCTGGTCAGAAAGAAAGAAAATCTGGGTTTATTTAACCTCATGATGGAAACTGTAAGAAATACCACCACGAACCTTGAAATGGGGCATACATCCAAACCAAGCCAGTTTTGCCTAAGAGACAGTTGAACACATACTGGCCTTTGAAAGCTAGTAAAACCCCATGACACCACCATAACAACAACCATCCATCCCCACCCCTCCCCTCCTCTGAGAAGACTGGAGGTGACAGTAGCCTCTTTTAGACAGATTCCGCTACACTGGGGTTAGGATGGCTTTTCTTTACTGTGGCTTTGCCTGTTTGCCCTGAACTCAAACAGTCAGCATAATTCTGCCCATGTGTTTTTTTTGCACAGATACCGGCATCTCAATTCTACAAGCGTGATGTTTTAACATGATTCCAGCATAACGTATAATGTGTTGGAAACACAAAGCATACCAGTAATGTTGCTTTCCAATACAACAATGGCAGATGAACAGAGTGGGATGTGCTTTTGAAGAAAAGTGGCACAATAATCTCACGTTGAACAGACAGTGGAGATCAGGCAGAGCATCCTGGAAACATTCAGTTCATGTTAGAGAAGCTTCTCAAATCCAAATCAGAGGCTTATTACTGATTTTCTTCTAAACTATTTTTCAAGATTAGCATATGGCAGGTGTGCAAAAGGAGAAACTGCATTTCCACTTATGCTGAACCACCTGACTTCAAATATGAGTGAAAGTCCTATCAGAAAAGATGGTGTGATACAATCAAACAACCATGGGATTGTGGAGGAATGCCTGGCTCCCTGAGTTGTCCCATCGTCAGACTGAACTCACCCCAAAGACAAACGTTGACACATTACATAGCCCTCTATGTCTCACCCAGTGGGTGGCTTTCATGACTACTTGGTTTGAAGAGGTTGAAGCAGCAGCTACTGATACATCTTCAAATGTGGCTATTTCATAATAAAAGATAATTAAACTGCTAAGTGGGTGGAAATTCAGTCTACTTTAGAGTTGGTCAAAGTTAAGGACTATTCATGCTTTGCACGTCCACGTATCCGCTATGTTCGAGTGACGGAACTTTCATCATTCACAGCAGAGAGTGTTCATTTTGACACCTGAATTTGATTTCGTTTTAGTCTTAGTCTTTGATTAAAATGCATATTAGTTTTAGTCCAATTTTGATTTCCCTTACTTTTAGTCTAGTTCTCGTCATTTTTAAAATTTACTGTACATCTTCTTTATCCTGGTTGTGTTATAGTTACCATGGTTTCATAGGTTGTTCCTGTCTACCGTGAGGTTTGTTTGTTGTTTTATTCACACAGTGTCCCTCTGCTCTGCAGAAGTTGGTCTCATTTGCTTTTTATTCACTGATAATAAAAAAATGTAAAACATTGTCATAGTGCTCGTTATCAAACATTACTTTTATTTAGTTTAGTTATCATCCTGAAAAATAGGTCATCAATGAATATTTTTCATCATAGTCATCATTAACTAATTAATACTGAGCAGATGACATATGAAAGACATGATGCCACAACAGTAGTAACACAAACTAACACAGTTACCTATATCTTTATATGTGGAGGACTTAGCTAATGTTGCTGTGAGCTGAATATGGCAATCATGCCCGTAGTTTGACAGCAAGTGGAATGGGACCAAAAATAGGAAACAACAAACATTTCTCCCAGTGAATTCCAATGTGCTTAGGTTTGTTTTTTAAATAAAATTATTAAAATTTTCACCTGGAACATTGAAACACAGCAAAGCTGTGGCTATCCTGGATGTAGTGGAAATTTCATGCGTAAAATGTGATAACTGGGGCACCCTGTAGTCGAGCGGTTACGCCATGCCACTCCATACACCCCGCCGGGGTTTGTGACGTCGCCGGTTTGACTCACACAGCTTTTTGTTACAGGTCTCCCTCTGTTTCCTGTCCATCTCTACACAACATACTAATTAATAAAAGCTCAAAAATAAATCTAAAAAAGAACAAAGTGCATTTCACTGCTTGTGAATCCAACATTTAATCTGTAAGAGAAGTTTCTGCTATTTTGTCTTTGCAAAGTTACAGTGTTGCTTTAAACTCGTTACGGAGTGCTATTAAGTGATGTGTAGTCTCCTCTTTGAAGTATTTTAATGAAAAGAATTAAGTAGAATCCCATTCATTTATTCTCCTAGGCACTGTAGTTTTCTAACATGACATCCTTCAGCACACTGTCAGTTTTCCCACATTTAGTCAGTATGCTCTCCTCACTTTACTCTTTACTTATCTTCACACTCCCAGCAGGCATCTCTTCTTTATGTCTCCCTTTCTCTTTTAATGTTTCTCCCTCCTCCTCCCCGAGCACCCTGGGGCCATTCCCTGTCTGTGCACCTTTGATCAGAGCAGTTACTTTTGAAGTGTACAGCCATGTTCAACTACGTCACATGCATAGTATTTCAAGTGTAAACTGGGAAAGTTCAACAAAGCCTCATTCTCTACATAAATCTGTGGGTGGAGGTGAAGATTCACACTCAGCATCTCCTTAAGAGTCTGCAAAACAAACCCATCCATGATAAGACTCCTCGGAGGGTTCATCATATTCGGGTCCTAGAGGAGGAACAAACAGATGAATCTAACAAGACATATAACATTTCTATTTCCTTTTTGCTCCCCTGTGGAACACCTAATCATCAAAGCCAGATAGGGGGAGGTAGGAAAAGCTGGCTCTGCAGCTGCAGCAGCCATCCTCTCTGGATAATAAACTAAGCGGTCCTCCTTGCTAGTATCGCTAGCGCAGATTTTAAGATAAACCCATGGAGCTGTTCCTCCTGGTGGGGGTGGCTGGCATTTAAACCACTGAGGCCTCCTCTTCAACTGGGATCCAAGCCCTGGAGGCTCATCTCAGAGTGAAGACCAGGCTCCAGTTATCAAGTCAAACATTTCCAGTATAAATGAGAACATCAAAGACAACCTACTCTGATTAAAGGCTCTATGGGAATCCTATTTTCACATTCTCTAAACACTGCTGGGGATAATCAGCAGGCTTAAGGCTCGATTATTGTCATGGGCTTGTGATAGGATCAAGTTTGCAGGATGTGCAGACAGTTGCATCAGCTTTGTAAAGTTAATTTGCTGTGCACAAGAAATGAGGAGTTTAAATAAATATCCTTCAAAAAAATATAAGCTAACATCAGGTGGTTGGTACAGTACAGAACCACTGTAGTGAATATCCATGTGAGACAGACGTTTCTTCTTTATATTTCGAGTGTTTTCACATTGTTTCATGCCCCGGCACACTTGCATATGTACACAGTCTGATACAGTAGGTGGCAGCGTGGCACCAAGAAGAAAGAAAGAAGAAGTGGTAAACACTCACGCCATCAACTGGGTGACCGTATTTTCTTTAGTTTATCACGGCACTGTTCGGTGTTTGTGTTGTACCCACGCGCATGTAAATACTGATGAATACATCCATAAATCTCAGTTTTTGTGTGTAGTGTCCATTTGTCTTTGTATGTTTTTTCAGCCCAAATTTCAAGAAGTATTTTACTTCTCCATTATTCCGCAGAGATCCTTTTGCAACCACATTTGCTATCATTTTAACCATAAGAGTCAAATACTTATGAAGTCACATAGCAGGCCACTTCCTTTTAAAGCACGGTTATGTTCGCATCTCCCATGGACTGTGCTCAACTACACATGGCTCATGGTCCAGACCACCTCTTCAAGTGGACTCGGGTACGGTACACTTGCATTCACGCTTATCAAAATGAACCAGATTTTGGGGTTAAGAGTGCTGGGATCTGGGCCTGGGTCCCTAATGTGGAACCACCCTTAACCTCTCTCTCACACATATTCTGTCTCCTGTGGGATCATTAGAACCACATACTACTCTTCTGCTCCAAGTCTGTCTATTAAAGTAGTGAAGTCAGCTGCACAGCATGACTGCATGACTTCTTGACCCCTCTCTACACTAGACAAACAATATCTGAACTCCCTGATAAATTATACTGACACTTTTTAAAAACTACTTCTACTGTATAGTTGCCCAGTGTCGTCTTAGCTATTGCCACCCAGCTGCTTAACACAATTAGCGCACAGACATGAGTGGTACTGATTTTGATCAAACTCTTGTCAAAAAAAACAATTAAGTGTATTCCCCAAAACACTGCACTTTTCCTTCAAGTGTCTGTGAAACATCTTCCTGTTTAAGAGTGTTGTTTCTTTACTAATGGAGTCCTGGTTGGGATACTTTTCAAAACGTCTTCTGTAACCATCAAGTTTCTACCTGGCTCTTGGGTTCACTATTTCTCACACATTTCCACAAACTACAGGCTACATTTCATCTGCCACAATGCTAAATACATGCAACGCATTTCTCAACCTCAAAGCAGTCTGACGGCCTGAAAGCTCCCCTTGTTAATGACTGACCCGGCTGCTTGTTACCACATGGCATCACTAAAGTCAACAGGCCCTGAACAGTACATGTATTATACAAATGAAAACCCAAGACCTCCACCACAGCAACATCCAGCATCTATTTCAAACCCAGTAAAAGAGCTACAGCTGGCTGAGCTTACCGTCATGAATGCTGCCATGCTGCTGAGAAAGACTGGCTGCTCTTTAGCCAAAGTGAGCAGACACACCACGACCTGCTCCCTGCTCTGACCTCGTCTCAGCCCCGGTATAGTCCTGCTGGCACCCAGCACATGATACTGGTCCATGAGACACACACACAGACAGACAATTTATTCTACAGTTCTGGAACAGGACGGGAAGCTGTTGCTGTCATTCAGTCCACAGAACTGTAGCTGCTATACTCTGAAGTGATTTCACAAGTGACTGTGCTACTTTGGGACGGATGGAGACCAGCCTCCCCCACCTAAGCTATCCCTACCCAGGTTTTCTGAGATGTGATGAGGAATCTGTGTGAAAAGGGGTGGAGTTACAGATCAACATGTGGAGGGACTTCTTGGAGTGGGAGCTGGCTTGCTGGATGGTTCTAAGAAAAGCAAATGGGCTAAAGTTATACAGTAAACCAAGCAGAACTTTATACTGTATGCACTGTCTGCTCTTTACTAGAAATAGGCTGATAAAATTAAACCGGACAAACAGTATAACGACTTCAGTTTCAAATGTTAAAAGCATAAAACATCGAGGTGTAGATAGCAGGGATGAGACATGCCTTGAAGTTCACTTTTAGCTTAAAAAAACCTAAGCACATTACCTCACAGTTCTACTTGTAGTTAGTCCCCATTGACTGCAATAATTCAGAAACTAAGTGGAACCCTGTGAAGTGGCTTTTGATGCATTTAATAAAATAGAGTTAAACATTAAATAAATATTTTGACATATTAATGAAATAATTAAGAATACAATGAGACGATGCATATTTTAACCCTGCCAGTGTGAAATAATCCAATAACTTAACAGGAGGTGGACTGATGCAAATTGGTCTGTGAGAAATTACAAAGAGGACAGCGTGCTTGAATGGTGCCACTGACTTGCTCTTTAATCAGCCTGATCAATAAAGTATCTATCCATCTATCTGATTGTGAGGGGGGTGACCTGGCACTATGGTACTCAGCAGTTAGATATCACCCTCTAGTGGCAAGGTCACAAAACAGCAGGAAGTACTGGTTACAGTCAGAATGTTTATAGTGTTAAAGGTATGCCACATTAGCTAATAATAATAATAACAACAATAATAATAATAATGGTTTAACACCTACGAGAAGAGGGCCATATCACCATTAAATGTTGAGGATTAATTAAACGGCAGCAGTAATACAAAATAAAAGCAGCAGTGCCTCAAGTCATATGATGCGTCCCGATCTGACACTTGTTTTCAGTAGAAAGAATCCAACAAATGGCACCGTATTTGTTGGTGCCGTCTCCAAACTGGATTAATGCAGCTTTCCTTTGGAAGGCAGAGAAAAACATTTATCACTGTCCCAGCTAAAGAGCCACAAAGTCTCACCTGTCTTATCTATCCCAGACTGTCTCTACTTTCCTGTTTCCCAGTCCTGGTTAATTTTAAGCCAAAATACTCAAAATAATAGGCAGTGTTTGTTTACTCACAAACATGCAAATGGGCAGGTTGATTTAATGCTTCCTCTACCTCGATGATATATTGTGTATACTGTGTGCATTTCAGCTAAAAATCCACCAAGGGGGTGAATGACTTTACACCCACTGCTTAGTGAGGTTGTACAGCGCTTTGTACCAGGTGCTGGATATACAGTATGTTCCAGAAGGCACTGGTACACATGTACAGTGCTCTGTTTGATCAGCGTGAGAGTACATTTAGTCTGCTAATCCTCATGGACAGTAGTGAAGAAGGCAGCCATGCAGGGAAAATGACAGGGCAAAGCAGAAACAAAGAAACACAGGGGAAGAAAGGCAAAAAGAAAGAGGGCATGGCAGACTGGTTCAGGTGGCTGTTGGCTTTGTGAGGGTAATAAAAGCCAGAGCTGAACTTGTTTTATCAAGTGCCACTTAATGAAGAAAACAAACTCTGAAAGGGTGCTCCATCTCTGATAGGGCAGAGGCAACCAAAGGGCAGCTTGAAAATAAAAATCACTTGAAGAAGAGTGTTTCAGAGAAGAAGCCTCAAGTGTGGGGAGGCAACAGTGGTGCGGTGGGCAGAGCAGTCATCTCCCATCCGGAAGGCTGAAGGTTTGAATCTCAGTGCCTGCAGTCCACATGTCGAAGTGTCCTTGGGCAAGACACTGAACCCCCCCATTGCCCGTGATGGCGGCGCGTATGTATGAAGCCGCCCGGCTCCCTTGGCTCCATGCATAATTTCATTGTACGTGTCAGTCACGATGACAATAAATAAAGCTTCTTCTTATGTAGGACTTTATTAAAGATGCATTAAGAAATCTGTGACCTTTACTAACACCCAACAGAAACCAGCAGGGACTGCAACAACAGGTCACCTTCCCCACAGGGCTCTGGTTCACACAGCGCCCCCCCCCATGATGGAGAGAGCCACAGTGCACATGAGATATTTGCCATGCGCAAGAGACTGTACAGTACATCATGTGATGTACAGTGTATGAGGACAGTTTTCTTACTCCACTTCAGAGGAACACGAGTGTTCTCCAGGAGAATTTATTTTTCCTCATATTACTGCTGTTTAAGGAATTTTCCAAAATATTTGCTTTTAGTGAGCTAAGCAACTCACAAACAAGTGCGTAGACACCTCGACTGTCACGACTGGTAGGCACACTACTCATGTGTGCCCATCTGTTAATGCGACTGCATACAGTTCAGACTTGTGCTGTGCTGAGAGTGACACATAAATGTTACTAGGCCCGACATAGTAAGACTCATTTAGACATGAAGGCCAACATGTTCAGATGCCTTCAGATTAATGGAAAGAAATGCACATGTGAAAGGGGATTCAGAATAAAATTCAAGCAGGAGTTCTCCACAAAGAGATAATGCATGACTGTATCTAGCAAATTCAAAAGAACTCAACTCGAAAAGAGCAAATGACAAGCGGCACTGTAGCTGCTTTGTCATTTGCTATTCTGGGTTGAGAGAGTAGCTTTACGGCATTTTAGCACCTAAAAGGTCTTGCCGTGCTGACTGCAGGGTCCTGGGTATTTCATGCTATATACCTGTAACAGAGAAGCTCACTTTATGCCCCTTCACTGTACTGTAACAGCAGACGTGTCTGATCCAATGCTACAAAATGTGGCTGCTCATTAAAAGCAAGGGTGTAATCTTAATTAAAGTCCAAGGCGAGATGAGGTCACTGGACAGAAGAAGGGTGCGTGTGTCCGCCACAGATAAGGCACACTGCGACCTGCTTCATATGCCAAGTTTGTTTGCCAAGACAAAGTGTCAGTCAGACAGCCATGTGGAGAGAGCAGTGCCAGGCTGGACAGCTTGGACCACATGGACACAGGAAAACAGTCTTCCCTGCAGGCCAGCCATAAGGAGGACATCATTTAGCCCAATTAATTGCTGCTTAAGGAGTTTTCCCTGTTGTTTGACGTGAGCATCATTTACCTGATATGGATGGGTTTTGATCTTTTTAAATGATATTGCCCACATTTTCCATATTTCAGACTGATGCACATTTTTTAAAAGGTGAAAAATTCCTACTCAAAACCTGACAAGACAAGTGTTCACTGTTTTGGCGGTTAACTATTCAACTCTTCAGTGAAACACCATGGTATACTGTTGCATGAGAACCGTTGAGGTTATGGGGCACTCCAGGAATTTAGCACTGGACGTAAACTGAGGGACTTTTGCAGGGGGGATTAAAATGGTCAAAACTAAAGCAACCAACATCCATATATTCTGACTATTTATCACACAATGTGGAAAATCTTTGTTAAGCACCTTTAAGCAATATTTTTTCCTGTTCAAAAACTGAAATATGGAGAAGTGACAGCCTACCTTCATACTGACAGATTCAGTCTCAGTATTGTTACTATACAGTAGATGAGGCAGGTAACAACCAGGAAATATTTAGGTACCACAAGCAGACAAACATTTGGAGTGGAACGCTCTGCAAACCACAACAGCAGATTTGGCAAATGAGTGGAGAAACGCTGCTGGTCAATGTGCTTGGCTTCGCCAGGGTGCTGGGACCCTGTTATATTTGCCAGTTAAAAATAAATAAAAATTGTATTCTGCATTTCTCAAAGATTTTAACTTGCTTGCATGTGGTGCGTTACAGTTAACGTTATTAAACTGTATCTAAACAGCACTTACAAGACAAAAATCATTAAAAGTTTAATATCAGGATCATAAATCAGTGTAATAGTGCAGCTGTAATCTCGCTGCAGCATCCTGCTGCCTGAGCTGTGCACTCCTGTTGATTTCACCATAAGACTCTTCTCCTGATTAAACTTCTATGATACTGTCTGTTAATAACTTTGTTTTTTGGTAATCAGTTGTGTCAATGAGCAGCAGGCTGTGTGTGAAATGCTTTAAATGCAGACGCTCTGGGGTAAGAAAAATCTGTCGTGACAGTGACTCGGCTGTGACTAATTACAGGCCCTGCAGCTCCACGCCCTGCTTCTTCAAAAGGCTGTGAGTTTCTGTGTTTGGAAAATACAATTAAATAACAGGCTGCTGAGGAATCTTGCCTCTGAGTCTCAGGCAGCCCTCACTGGTCCCTGGATGCCGTGTTCGGTTTACATAAATGTGGTCTTGACCTTGTATGCCATGAGCTCTTTGCACATGTCTAAAGTAAATATTATTCTCTCCGTGTCTGTAGTTGAACTAGTCCAAATGTCGTTGTGGCTAATGACCTTTCAATGAGAACAAAGGAGCTGTACTGATTGAGGTATGTGAAGGATAATATGGGCAGCAGCACCCCTGTTCACATACATACCTAATGGCCTGTATTATAAAGAATATCATGCTGAGAAATTACAGCTTAGTGAAATGTACTGCAGGTCTTTTCTGTTGGTATTCTAAAATTAGTACCTATTATGTGCTTGTTGTTATTGAACATTTCATATTTTAATTATGCTTATCAAATATTTAGCTAGCGTACAAAACACTGCAGCTCCCAAAAAAAATGTTTACAGCACTGCAGTGAGCATACCGCACATCATCTTATCAGTTTGTCAAACTCACGTTTAATTAATGTCATCTCTCCAACGTTTGTTTCTGCAATCTAAAAAAAAGCCAATGCAGTCAATCATACTTGTTTGTTAAGTTGCCTCTCAGCTGGTCTCAATCTATCAACTTTATGTTGTTTAACTTGTGATGGTGTTGGTCTTGGGTATTTTTTAAAAGCACCCAAAACTGAAATATTGAATAGTCAATGATATGACAGTAAGCTTATCTAAAAATGTAACCTACAACACAAATGTGGAATAAAGGTGCTACGGTAAGCTGGGTTTTTAATCATTTGTACTATTTCAACTGCCCATGTGACTTTGAATAGTTTTATTACTTCAGATGTAGCATTTCTATCAAAGTTATTTTAACTGTCAACTTGTGTTTTCTCTAACTGTATCTTAACCTGAACTCAACCTGAGCCCCATGTGTTACCTCAACACTCCTTATGTTACTCCACAACTCTGTCATCCCCTATAGTGTGTACAAACCTTATGGAGAAAAGTCTAAATGCTCATTTTTTTTCCAGATTGTATCTTCAAAATGAATCTAATCTTAGTCTTAACCCTAGTGACAGATGGCGGATAAATTAGAAATATTATCCATTATGCTACTGGAGGAGGAAGAAGACCAGGTTCTCTTGGGATCTCGGTGTGGTGAGCACCAAATCTGACATATACTGACTACCAGCTCATGGTTACCAAAACTGCCAACTGCTGCTAGCATTAAATTAACTTGAGTTGTTCTTTCTCCCTGGTCTTTTACGATTTGTCTCAGCCTACTTCATTGTAAAGAGCTAAAGAACAGACAAAAAAAAAACAATACTGGCATGCCCATACGTGTATGAAAATACAGTATGTCTTGGTCACTGTTTCTGCTCTGCACACCAACATTGAAGCTTTTCACCTGAAGTGCAGCTACGCTGAGAGAAATGAAGGAGCAACAGACACAACCCTCATTTTCTGCAAAGATATAAGTTCATCTGAGGCTCAAAAGAGGTTGTTCTGAAAGAATAAGGCGATGGGCAAAAAAGCATTCAATAGACTTTGGCTGAGAGATCATGAAGGGACCAACTTGTGGCTAATCACAATCAGAATATAAACATATGTACACAGTTTGTGAAGCTGAGAGTCACATGTACTGTACTGTCTTAGGCCACCATAATTGTACTGTTTTAGCAAGGCTGTAATGATAATTTATATTTGTGTCTCATTTTTGAGATATAACCAGAGAATACAGGAAATATGTACACAAAAAAAAAACCCAATGGCTTCTACAGGCCAAAGCCAGTATTTAGTGTGACCTCCACTTGCACTTAGCACAGCTTGAATTCTTTTGGGGAGACCGTCTTGAAACCATGACAGACCCTCCACCATGTTTCACTGAAGGCTCCAAGCACCAGCCTCTGGTCCCCACAAGGAACGCCGAGTCCCCACAATGTGAGTGTGGTGAGACAATGTAGGTAATACAAAGGCGCGTGCGCGCACACACACAGACACTCAAACAGCACAATTTGTAATTACAAGCAGGGTGAAGAAATGCTTTCTCACACAGGCACAAAAACATATAAAGGCTTTTTAAATTACTTTTTTGTCTCAGCAGTTTTATTCAGACTGGCAGAAAAGTTCAAGATGTCTGCCGCTGCTCCCTCCCCCCTGTGTTCAGCTTAGGAAACAGCAAACAATGCGGTTGCTATGGGCTCATCTGGGCGCCCTGAGACCACATGTCACCAGACGTTTACACAGCAGACAACCATGTTACAAATAGTTCAGTTTATGGGCCTACCTACTCCTCCTTTTGCAAACAAGCACTGAGATAGTGAAATTCTTACACTTCCTTGCTCCAGGAGGTCATACAGATTAGTTAGATCCAGCCTTTGCAAGAATAGCTTCATCACAAACCAGTGACAATCACACTAAGGAAATTCTTTTAGATGAGTTAAAAGGGACTCGATGTAATTTTCTAACCTCAGATCCTCAGTAAAACCTTTCAGCATCACACTGCAAAGATTTTCTTTATCAAACTAAACATAAAATCATATCAGTGCTTACTTTTGCAACTGATCAAAATGTTGCATTAAATTTCAACAAACTCTTTTAACAAGATCAAGAAAAGTGTGCACAGACTTATCAAAATATAATCAGAGGCTCACCAGTAGCAGTATATTCAGCACAGCTCAAAACACACATACAGTACTATCAAAAAATACATTTCTAAATAAATCAGTTTCCATATTCTGTGAGTTCTGAGCAGAACTCTTAACCAGTGAAAGTTGAAGTGTGTTGAGGAGTGCATATAGATCTTTTCAGCTGTTTTGGTATTCTCCAGTTGACTGGAAAACTGGTTACAGAGAACTTTAGGCACAACAGATGAAGCTGTCACTTTTGGAAACTGTTTTTCTTCATTAAGGAAAAATGAGAACCAGTAACCATCCATTTGATAGAACACAACTAGAATATTCCACCTCTCCAGACTGAGCGACCAACTCTACAATTACTGTTCAACCTAAATGCAACTGACTTGACTTTACAAGACTTGTTTGTTCAGCTTTCAGGCTACCGTAGAGCAATTAAAACCTTGATCTTAGTCTCCGGACAAAATTTTGAGCTTAATCGTTTAAGTCATCTATTAAAAAAATATCCAAATCATTCCCTAGTTCCAGCTAGTCTGATGTGAGGGTTTGCTGGTTTTATCTATGTTTGGACTGTTGGCTGGACAAAACAAGACACTGATTTATATTACCTTGACCTTTTTTTTTTACTTTTTACTTTTTAACAGTTTGACAATTAAACCCACACTGTTAAATGAAAATTACTGAATAAATAACTAATAAAGGAAGTAACAGCTGGGTGAAGCCCAGGAAAGATTTAGAAGCTCTTCTGGTACAAGATTTCCATCACTTTGAGAAAACCAAACAATATCAATATCTGCCCAAATCTGAATTATTTTGATACTGTGCAGAAAGCAAGTAGATGAGAGTCAGGAAGGGTTAGGGTTTGACATTGTGTGACAAACTACAACTCTAATGTAAAATTATCCCAAAAGTAAAAGTTAAAATGTTAAAAGGAAAACTTTGGCGTGTTCCAAATCAGCTCAAAAACTGACTACAAACCCTGAAACTGTACTGAGTAGATTATTTAAATTTGAATAAACTGAATAACAGCAGTTTCCTGGTGAGGTGTTGCTGACTCACCAGTCTCTCCATTTCCTGCTCACGAAGCCTCTCCTCTCTCTGTCGTCTGTGGTACTCCAGCAGCTCGTCCTCATTGTCACTGATCTCTGTGATGCTGTTTTTCCTTTCCCTCATCCCAGGATGGGGTCTCCCTGCAGACATCTTCCTCTGGGTCCTGGGACTAGCTACAGGGGATGAGCCAGGCAAGGAGCCCAGACTGTAAGCAGGAGATAGGGAATTCCCAAAGCTTGCCTTCCGTACCCCTGCACCACCATTACTGCTGTCCATCATCATAGAGGTAGGTGATGGACTGCGGGCTCTGATCCCCCTGTTGCACATTAGCTCCTCTGATGTGGACCCACTCTTACGTCGGAGCCTGGGACTCTCTGGAACAAGCTTGCTTAGACTTGAGGGGCTATCTGGAGTCCTCAAGATAGGGACTGTCCCTGGTAGTGCCCCTGGGAGCACTGGGACCCCTCTCCGAGCCATGGAGGGGCTAAGAGGGGGCAGTTCTCTCATACTGCTGCTCGCTCCACTGCCCCCATTCAGCTCCAGGTTCCTCCTGGCCAAGCGAGGGCTTTCAGGGGGCTGCAGCAAACGTGGATGCTGCTGAAGTGGCGATCCTTGGATGATGTGGACAATGGGATCCAAGGGAGGTTGGAAAGCTCTGGTAGATTGGGAAAGCTGCCTGGTGGGGCTGGAGGTGAGGGAGCAATCAGCTAGATTAGTTTGCTCTCTGAAAGGGCTGGCAGGCCTTTCCTGGAGTACTGTGGCTGTCTTGGTCCTGGGACTGGAGGGCGATGGGGATGGACAGGTAGGGAATTTGGAAGTGAGTCTGGGGCTACTTGGCACAATGTTCCTACTACAAAGAGATTCATTAGAGGACAGAAGAGGTGTCTGTCGAGGGCTCTCAGACCCATCTTGGTTTAGTCCTCTGCGGCTTGGCTTGGGGCTTGGAGGAGTCTCTAAGGCCTTCCTCTGTAGCCTGGGGCTTTCCGGAACCTTCTGGGCTGCACCACCACTGCTGAAGTTAGGCAGTATAGTCCGTGGCTGTGGTACAGGGGGAGGCTGTGAGGTGAAGTTGTAGCTAGAGGAGCGTACAGGCACTGGTGGCAGAGAAGCACTCTGGTCCTGGGGTCCTCCACTAGGAGATGGGCTGGTAAAGCTCCCACTGCTGGCCGCTGAGGGTGAGGAGAGGGGGGAAAACGGAGGGGACATGTTCTCATAGCTGGAACCCACAGACATGGCCCCTGGGCTGGTAGGAGGGGACAGCAGATACCGGCCTCCTCCATTGACAACAGGCGACAGTGGGGAGTGGGCAACAGGCTGGCCTCCGGGAGGCTTTTTTGCCTCAGAGGAAGAAGGCTGGGGGTCATCCATGACTAGGGAGTCCATGATGTCCTGCAGATCCTTCTCAATAGAGCTGACAATTGCACTGTGCTCAGACTGGACTCTCTCTCCAGGAGCTGGGGAAGACTGGGCTGAGCTTGCCTGGTGATTCCCATTGACCAAGCTCTCTGTGTCTAACAATGGAGAAAACAGAAAACCATTATCAGACTTTGAAAACAAAAAGATGCAATGGGTATACAAGAGAATATATTCAAGTTTAATCTTTTGCACAACAAAATGATTTTTGACCCGAAGAGTTAAAAACAAAAATTTAACCTGTGTTCCAAACCGTTAAATCTCATATAGTGAAAATGTGTGCACAGTAGCTCTATGTTGAAATGGCTCTGTTTTAATTGAAGATACAACAAATATCAATGGGCAACATTTAGCCCATTTGTCACAGCCAGCTCATTCATTTTATCCCCCATCATCAGCATTGGGGGTTTGGATGCTGAGAGGTCTGCTATAAAAGGTGTAGGGTCCTCCAACACAGCCGTCATTCTCTATCGTTCATCAAAATCATGTGCTTGTTCACAATTCTCTTCGACACTGGCCTGAGCTCCTAACATAATCACCTTCAGTGCCCCTTACCCCAAGAGTGTACTATTAGATTATCTATGAATAAAAACAGGCAAAACAGAGCTATGAAACTCCACGCATTTTCAGAACTTTTTTCATATTTGTCTGTATTTTTCCTTGCAGGGTGCCCACTGTAGCCTTGATGAATTTCTATCTATCTATTTCTAAATCTGGGGTGCACTGTTGACCACAAAATGCTCTTTCCTTCCTGGTTTGGTTAGAATACTGTGCAGAAAATATCTAGAGGTTCACAAGCATCACTCCCAGCTGGACTGAACAACATTTTACGCATTTGTAACACAATTCAGACAAATACATTGAAAAAGTCCCTAACTAAAGAATTTAACAACTTTCCATCAACTTCATTAACTTTGTCCCTATTATTTGAGGTATTTTATGCTCAAAAACGCCAAAGCCCATGTTTTCCAAGCCAGTGTACTGTAGAAACCGGGCAAAACATTTTAAGTATGAGGTCAAAGGAGAACTAAGAAAAGAAGGAAGGGCACAGACCAGCAGATGAACAGACAGACAGACAGCCCTGCGCACTGGATGGGATAAGGAGAAAATGTGCCTGCATAACCCAATTACTGTGTGGCCCGAAAGCAAGGTGGGACACAGGCCGGGTAATCTAATCTTAACCAGCTCACTTTAATGTCAGCATAGTAGATTATTACAACAGAAATGCACAGCCACATGGGAAATTCACCAGCATGGCCTTGAGGCAGGAGTCAGAGCACAGTTTTATTAATGCTAAATGAAATCCGCTTAAATGGACTTGTTGTCTTGAGGATAACTGCAGCATGGTCTCATCAGCACCAACACCCAGAGGTAGTAGAAGATAATAGAAGAATATAGCTGTCATGTTCCATGGTGTTGTAAAAACATTACAAATCGTGACAAATAACAGTGGAATGGAGTAGATGTAAGACAAACAGAACAGCATTAAATGATTATTAACAACATTAAAAGTTGAGTAAATGATGTCAGAGGAAGATGCTCCAGTAGCACCGCACTAAAATATAAATGCTTGGCAAATAATGCATTAGCTGTGCTTGTTCATCAGAGATGGGAGCAGCTTCCTGCATGCTCCCCTGTAATGACTCTTCACACAGTGAAGCTGTGCCTTCATGACGCTTGGCCGCAATTAAATCTGATGACATTTTCATGGAAATTATACAGCAGTACTATTTGGAGGTTGTCACAATATATTTTGTTCATTGAGCTCTGCATGAATGTCAGTGTCACATCGTTTTTCAATGAAAACAAATCCGCTAGATTCTCATATACAGTGAAAAACGAGGGGGGTGGGGTGACAAAAATAAATGCAAACCGTTTGCTGAGGGAAAGCCCATGTATGATGTCATGGGAAACGGACTCAGAAGACGATCGCCTCCAGTGCACCATGCCAAACTGCATTTAAAAATCAGATAACCTAATGTTAGCTTAGACCTCCCGGTAAAATGGTTATTCTGAGACAGCATTATTTAAGAAATGTTATTAGAGATGAGGACCTCAACAATTCGGCGTCAATGCCATCATCCATAAGCGTTACAGTAGCTGCATTACGTTTGAAACATCTGTCAATGTGACCCAAGCAAAAACACATTTTCGAATTATGGGCATATTTTTTTATCACTTGTTTTCTTAATAATAACGTAAATTGGAATGGACCGTATTAAATGTGAGATGTCGTACGCTATGTGCACATTCCCAGATAAGCAAATGACCATTAAACCGACAAATTCTGCATGGAGTTTGGCGTGTAACCGGCTCATATCACTTCTCTCGCCCAAAGCTCAGGCATTATTAAGCAGTAGGGTTACTCACATGAAGGGACAAAAGTGCCACCTGGTCAGTGTCAGTACGGTTCACCTGCTATATGACACACAGCGAGGCTCATATTCTCTGGACACCGGTAACAGACCGGGTGTGACAGAGCCCTGCCGTGCCTGGCTCCACCGGGCTCCACACACAGCCAGGGAGACCGACCGACCACCGGGGTGATGATTCAGCCGGGGGTTGGGGTGGTAGGCTCTGCCACTGCCTACGGTACAGCTTGTGTCAAGTTACATGAAACGTAACACGGCTTTTCCGGTCACAACCACCAAAATAGAGCTCTAACTAAATTTAAGCTCGCCTGGGAATTATTTTTGTACTGCAACATGCTGTCAACATTAAGAAATAGCAAATAATAAAAGTATATTGTAATATCCGTTCCTGTGCGACAAGGAGTCCGTCTCGACTGCTGCAAAGGGCCATTTCCACCCAATGACTAAATGTTACGTTGTATTTTGTAGGTGTACTCGTCTTACTTCCGGTGCCGTGGCTAATTTGACTGGCTCTTCCTGTCCACGGTGCTGTGAATTACTGCGAGATTTACAGCTGTTTTAAAGAGTAAGCATCTGATTTATGGCTTGTCACTCTTTACTTTCTCTCTAATCCAGATTTTGTCACTTTTAGATGAGACATAAACATAAACAAATTACCCCACTGAACTGTTACTATAATGGCAATTTACTGAAATGAAAAAGTAGAAGGTTTCTGGGTGAAATGAGCTGATACTGGACAATAAATTGATACAGACTTGTCAGCAGACATCATACTATAATTAAGTCTGATTACTAGAGCAAGACATTTTCTTAAACAAGAATAACTTTCAAAGAGAGAAAAATGTTTTGAGAGTCCCAAGGCAGTGTCTCTCCCTCCCCCCAAAACTCATCATGACACTTTTCAAAAACAATGGTGGATGAAGTATTTACTTTGCTGAAACACAGAAATACTGCAATATAAAAACACTGAAAGTACAATTCCTGTTGTGATAATGCCTTGAAAAAAAAATAAAACGAATGTCCCAAAATTAAAAGGTTTATTACCAAAATATACATAAAGTACAACCCCAAATCAGAAACAGTTGGGAAGGTATGTAAAATCAAACTTAAATCTGAAAATAGTGATGCGTAAATCATCTATGGACCCTATATGACTGTTAAACTATTATATATTACATGACTGGACTATTACATATGTGTGAGCAGAATTCTACTGCAGTAGCTGGTCAAAGTACATCAGGGTTTTATACACAGCTGATTCTATGGTAGTGCATCATATTTTATAAGCTCATCTGTTTTGTATGTAAAGTAATGCAGTGGGGTACAAAGTACAATACTTCCCTCTTTATAGAAGAAAGAAAGGGTGAAAGTAAAGAATGACATAGCATGAAATGGAAATACACTTCAAGTACTGTATCGTACTGGAGTAAATGTACTTGACTGTACACTGGGAATGTAATACAGCCTAAACAAAATGGAAAAAATTGTCTAAAACTGCCAAGTTCTTATGATGAACACATTTTTCATTGCATAATAAAAACATTTGAACATCAGAGGCTCAACAGGTGGTGCCATAGTGCAGCCATAACCACATTCAGCTCTGCTGTTAGCAGCCAAGCAGCCAATTACAGATACCACAGCCAAATCACTGGGAGATAAAGACCTTTTATTAGAAAAGCAAAGCTAACACATGGAAGGGCAGTGGGTGGGTGCAGGAAAGGACTGAAGGGGGAAACGCAGAGAGTGAGGGTGGAGAAAATGGCAGATAGCAGAATGAAACTGAAGGTTTATAAATAGCTTCTGAAAAAGATACTGTAACCCCAGTCGCCTGGCACTTTAAGTAAGCAGCTCAGGGCCACAGTGTCGTCTGCTGGCCTGGCAGAGAGGCACAGGAAGCGTCCAATCAGTGAAGAGGTGCTAGCTGAAAGACGGCTGGCTGAGGGCATGGCCAGTGGCTGTCACTGACCTGGCAAAGCTTGTCAAACTAGACAACAGACAAGTGAGTAGACCTGGCATCACTGCAAAGCTGTGTTTCACATGCTCAGCACATCAGCACAGGAGGAGGACATGTTCAATACAAAAATTTGATTTTGCACAAATTTACTAAATCGGGCACTCAAATACTGCAGTTTCAGCAGAGACAGAGCAGAAAAGTCTGCATGCGTTTGCTGTGTTTCAACAAGACAGCAGTGAGCAGGCTGGGAGAGACTAAATGAAATGGTCTGGAAGAGCACGGATCAGTGTACAGAGGTTTTCTCTTTACAGCCTGGCCCTGTGGAAATCAGCTTTAAATTTTCTATGGGACAGTCATAGCCAGTTAACTGCCTGGAGTCAAGCACGATCCTGTAAACTGAAGCGTGTGTACGTCTAGTGTAACTGTTCACATCACAGCCGGATTAGCCAGAGGACTCTAGTGTGCAGGCTTTATAGCCCCAAAATATAAATTGCAAAAAAGCCTGAAAAAGGAACTGACCACAATAATGCATATCAGCAGGTTTTGTCCCCACTGTTTGTGTATTATAAATTGATATCATTGTTTTATTTCACACGAAAAAGCTGTCAAATTTAACATTCTGATGTAAACATTAGGTCAGTTAGGTTTAGTTGGGTTTGCCCTCCATAACAGCTCTAGCTGTAGCATTCATACACAGATAAGAAGTGTAATTATTTCCAAGCAGATATGAAAGATATGCCTACCTTATCATGGGAGTGGCATAAGCAGTCTTCATCTGAATACAGCTCAGGAATGCATAATTGAGGGGAACAACACATGTCTAAACAACGGAAGGGTTTCATTACTGGATCAGAAAGCCCACAGCAGGCAGCACGCCTCTGTGCTATACTTATCCCCTGGTGGCAGGCAGTGTCACCACCAAAAGAAGGGAAATAACAAGAAGCTATGAGAGATCCCTGGTAGCAGAGCTGGTCAAGAGGAGGCACACTTACTCTACCGAGCCTGGCAGGAAGAGCATTTAAAACGCACACACACACACAACAGGCTAAAAACTTTGCCTGCAGACACAGAGGAATGAGATTCCCATAAGCATGGAACTCAGGGCCAGAACCCAGCTGGGCGACATTTAGGTAGAGTTCAGTGGGTACTGCCTTTTAAAGGCTGACAGTGACAACAACAAAGCTGCAAACAGGAGTGACACAATAACAATCATAATAAAAAACTGAATCCGCAAAGAAAATCAAATAACATTGCAGGATAACAAATCAGTATACTTTTTAGTCCCTGCAGACTGCTTTGTGGTGTAACACTTCCTCCACAGTCAGGCTATAAAGGAGGAAAAATGTCTGGGGTTTACTGTTTTACAGCCACCTGTAAAATACCCTTCCCTGCTGCTCCACCTCACCACCAGCCTGTTGGCCTCTGCAACAATCTGGCCTGTTCATTCATACAGGCCACGCTGAAAGTGAAACTTCAGGAGGGAACTGCTCTTTTTAGGCTTTACTATTCATGTGACAAATGGTCAGTGTGTTTATTGACACTAGGCCTGTGTTTTTGGATGAAATAATCATGGATATGAAGTTCTGGGCAGTACTGTTGAGTGAAACAGGCAGAAAGTACAGTAAACACACAGGTGAATAAGTGTGATATAAGAAGCAAGTGGGTACCATACAGTACCTGCACATAGTCTGTAGTCCCCACTGGAGATGCTTCCTCCATGGGGCATCATGCTCTTCATCTTGAGGGCTTCTTCAGGGTGGTTGAAGCGGAAGAAGGCTGACTGGCCAAAACACAGCATACAGCCTGGAAAACAGCACATAAAGTACATTATTTGTATTAATTTGTTCCACATATAAAGACACTGCCTCTAGAACGTACACAGGTCAAGTTATGATAAAATGAAATATTGTTATTATCTTGTCCCTTCACTTCCTCTGGTCAGCAGAATCATGGAGTTCACAAAGTTTAGAGCAGTTGCCACAGATGTTAAATGGAATGTGGATATATTTTCACTGACATTCGAATGTGGCAAAGACTATATTGTACTGAATGGAGCCAATCCCAACTTACATTGGGAGAGAGGTGGAATACACCCTGGACAGGTCGCCAGTCTATCAAAGGACTGACATTTAGAGACAGGCAACCACACACACACACACACACTCCTAGAGTCACCCAGGGTGCATGTCTTTGGACTGTGGGAGGAAGCCAGAGTACCCGGAAAGATCCCATGCAGGCATAGGGAAAACATGCAAACTCCGCACAGAAAGGCCCCGGGTCGGCCCGGGCTCCAACCCAGAACCTTCTTGCTGTGAGGCGACAGCACTAACCACCATGCCACTGTGCCACCCATACAGGAATGCACTAGGTGGCAAATTAGATGCTAGCACTGGTTTATGTGACCATATTTTATATATTACAGCAGAGTCTAAAGAATGCTCCTATGACTAATGTAAGTCAAATCAGATCAAATTTAATTCTATAACACTTTAAAAACAACATCCAGCTGACCAAAGTACTTTACATGGCAGAATAAAATCACAATAAATGACTAAAATAGAGTAAATAACATCAGTGCAAATAAAAATAAAACAGCACAATAACAAAGACACACAGTTAACATACGTTCAATAAATTAAAAATTAAAAGGAATGCATCAGGCCCTACTGTGTATTAAAATCCAAGCCAAATAAATGTTTTAGGCAATGATTTAAAAGTACTGAAGTCAGTAGCTGCCCTAACATTAAAAGGTAGACTCTTCCACAATTTAGGGGCTGCAATAGTAATGTGTATTTTACAACTTACAACTGTGTTAGACCTTACTTCTCCATAGCTCCTCTGCCTAGTGGAGGTTAATACCACTAGCTAGCTATCAACGAGCTCTATTTATCCACTGATTCATAAACATTTAGCCTGGCTCTGTGCAAAGTAAAAACAAAATCCTACCACCAAATGTCAAAATTATATTATATAACTCCCCATAAATATATAATTCACAATTTTTATATTTCTGTTTGTGAACAGACTTTTAAAGAAAAATCAAGATAGAATGTGTTGGTCCTAAAGAGGCCAGCCCTGCTTCCAGTATTGTGCTAAATTACACTAATCACCTGCTGGCTCTGGCTTCACAGTTAGCATACAGACATGAGAGGGGTGTCGATCTTCTCATCTAATACCCAATTAAGCAGATAAGATACTGACTGAATAATCAATTTGTCAGATGTCCATGTTCAATTCATTTAAGTTTCCATGTTCTCCCCGTGCCTGTGTGGGTTTCCTCCCCTAGTCCAAAGACCCGCAGGCTGGGCTGACTGGTGACTAGTCAGTAGGTGTGAATGATTGTCTGTCTGTGTCAGCCCTGTGACGGCCTGTCCAGGGTGTACCTCACCTCTTGCCTAGTGTCAGCTGGGATTGGCTTCAATCTAAATGCCTTTGTGTATTCTGTGTACACTCTGATGTGTCTTGCACACAAGTTAGGACTTCATCATCCACTTATAGAGAATTGCTGACTAGTATAGTGGTGGTGCTAATTACCACTTAAACTGAAACTTTATATTATTAAAATAAATGCCACATGCGGCACAGGCCATCTAGATACAGTTTTGCTTATTTGCTTTAGTATTTCTTTTTTTCAATACAAGGATGAAATAGTACAGAGGAAGTTTCCATCAGCATTCCCTAAAGTGGTCACAACACCATCTTCAGCATAAT